>NC_133201.1:59449171-59454171 GCF_958299795.1 Porites lutea | reverse complement strand
AGTTGGGGTAATGAGAGAAAATGGATGAAAGAAATAAACAGGAATGAAATCTAAAAAATGGATGACGGGAAAAACCGGGAACATAACGGAAAATGGTATTTTAGAGTTGGTGCAGAATCGGCATATTTACACTATTCACTTAGGGACCGGTCATTATTTATCACCTGGGGGGGGTCGGAGGATTTTGGGGGGGATCACTTGATTTTTAGGAGAACAGAGGGGGGGATCAGTCGTAACTGAGAGCCCAAAAGGAGGGGATCACTGAAAATTTTGGAAGGATTCAGAGGGGGGACCACTTAAATCTGCTTGAACAATGCCAGTTTGAAAGCATACAACATAAATGTGCCCATTCTGCTGGGAGATGATGGCATTTGCAATCTCAATTTGTTCTATTAACACAACTTTAATTAAAAAACGGAAGTCTGTCACACTGGCGAATGTGTGCATTTCAATTTATATCGAGAAAGCTTTGTTTTAACGCTTTTATATTTTTCCTTTTCTAACGTGCTCATGACTTAGCTAACAGTCAAATGTTCGTATGCCAGTTTTAACTTTTGTACCAGATGACCAAATAGCTGAAGTTACTGTACAAGCAAACACTGGATGAAAAAAAAAAAAAGGAAAACAAAAAGAAAACAAACAAAAAAACGAACAAAAAAAAAATTATAAAAATGTGAGCAAAGCTACAAAGGCTGATCTATTACATTATAGATGAAAATAAAAAAGGAGACAGGAACAGTGGCCGATCCTAGCCCTTCCAGATGGCCGAATTGTCGCTAAATATGACCTGCTGATAGGGACTTGGCGGACTGCTATTTGGCACTCTAAAAAAAGTAACTTTGCAGTTTCAAGCACTGATTGCAGTTTCAAGCACTTTGCAGTTTTAAGCAAGATTGCTTGTATGTCAACTGAATTCAGATGTCTGGATCCAGACTAGAAAAAGACACGGATCAAGAGACACTTTTAAAAAAAGACTGCGCGATAACGGCTTTATTATGCTGTAAGTACATCATAGTTAGAAATACTACCTGTATATGAACGTTTAAAACACTAAATATACACGTCGAAATATGGGTACAAAGACATGGGGGGGGGGGGGGATCACGAAAGTTATATATAGTTATGAGGGGGGATCACTTCAATAAAATAACATTTAAAGGGGGGATCGGCTAAATTTCATCGTGTTTAGCCCAAAATCCTCCGACCCCCCCCAGGCGATAAATAATGACCGGTCCCTTACTGGGGTACGGCTGGAGAACTGACGCAAAAAGTAGGTAGGCTTTATGCCCTGGAGAAACTTCGCAATACGTTGATCTAACTTTTGCCGGTCACCATCAATGTACTTAGGCAATATGATGTTTGCTTCGTCTACAAGTTGTCGCCAGCTTTCCTCTGTCATAGCTTTCAGCTCAATACCGGCAGACACCATCATTTTCATCCCTAGGTGAGCATTCTGAATATCGTTTTCTAGAGAAGCCGAAGGGTGCATATCAACCCTGGACAACTCGCAAAGATTTACAGTCAGTTTAATTCCATGAAATAAGCAGAATAACTTGTAGAAATCGACCAGTTCTTGAGCGCACTCCTTTTTCTTCTCTATAGTTGATCTAAAGCAAGGCTGTTTGTTCATGTACATCTCAATTTTTCCCCCATTCTGATCTCTTAAGACTTTCACATGTTGTTTGAACTCTTCATCTTTTAGCATAAAATGCTCTGCATGGACTGTATTTCTTTCACCCTGGAAACAATTTCCATATCTGGCGTGGAATTTAAACTTACCCGTTCGGTCAGTCAACCGAACATACACTACAACAGTTCGGGCGCGAGCTCTTGGATTCGAATGCAGCCGCTTCAAATTCCCGATCTTACACTTCGACTCTTCCAGGCATTTAAAGCTAATTCTATTTGTCTTTCTCTCCTTAACATGATAAAACATGGCGCAAAACTGTCCTTCTGTAACTGCCAAACAATTCTGTCCGCCAACTTTGTGATTATCTTTGTGATCCTGCACAATGCTCTTTTTATCGCACTCTTCTTCCATTGAAGTACAGTCACCTGGTGTATAAAGTTGTCGATTATCCATGAACTCCACTGTATTCCAGTCAATATATGATAATCAAGAAGGGACTTGTATTCAAAATATGATTTGAGAAATCACTCACAGCAGCGACAGCTGGTTCGAAACGCTTGGGAAACGATGCGGAACACAGAACAGGAAAAATATTACTAAGCCCTTTCCTTTGACATTCGGTTAAATATATTGAAGTGATTGTGTCATAACTCCCAGAAAAGCGTCTTTTTCCCGGAAAACCGGCGATGACCTACTTTCCAAAAATAGTCTCAGTGACACCCCGGTAGTTTGTTAGGTTTTTTTCCAGTCGGTTCTGCAGCTCCTTATATCTATTCGCTGATCTCATGGCCAGCTGCTGATATTTATGATCCCGTTTGTTGTAGTTGTGTGCTATTGAAACCCTGAACTCTGATTTCTTTTATCTATTATATTTTACTAACGTTACTTTTCTTCGCATTAGTCCTAGCCTTATATGGTAATTATGTTTGGAGGCATTAAGCATGACAGTAGATTGGCATAAAAAAACAACATCATTCTCAATACAAGATTTGTTATGACAGGACACAACAAATATCAAATAAAGCACTTCCAATGAACACCCGGAAACCGAATTAAGCTTTTTACTAACTTTCAGGTTCTCCAAGATTGAACGACCGCTAGAAAAAGACAGAAAGTGTACAGTATGAGTTTAAGGGAATTAACACTTCAAAGTTTAGCGTTATTTTCATTTAAACTTTTTCACTTTTTATGAAACACACCTGGAATACCTCAAATGTACAAAAATTCCTCTCCAACTCGATTCTGCAGTTATTACAGAAAAATGGTACTTCGATCGTCCGTCACTGGGAACACCGTTCTCTTATTGGCAAACTGCATCAGTGAAGATAATTAACATGTGGATGATTCGGTTTTATTGACTTGGTTAACTAACTGAATCTTAACTATACTAAGCTTTTAAAATCAAAATTTCCTTTCTTAACTTTAAATCTTTTACATACATAGCCCCATTGGATACATATTTCTATAGTTCAGTTCAGTGCCACTCATAGATCGATCTAAAAAATAAACTGACCGTTTGCAAACCTGTACAGCAGTCGGTGGCATTCTGTATTCTCTTCATTTTCGAAAGGAAGTTGTCGATGCGTTTGTCTAGCTTTTGTCGTGCGCTGTCTTGGTATTTTGGTAATTCAATGTCGGCAAATTCAGCAAGTTTCGTCCAACTTTCTTGTAACATAGCAATAACTTCAATACTAGAAGAAAGCAAGGTTTTCAGGCCCAGTTGAGCAGTTCTCTTGTGCAAGAGAAATTTCATGTGGTACATCCATGTCGACTTTGTACAACTGGTATAGGTAGATTTGCAATTTTATGCTGCCAGTCGAGCATTAAACTTCAAAGAAGTTAATTAATTCCCGTGCACTGCCGTTTTTAACCGTGAGTGCTATTTTCCCATGACTTGTTGACATGCTGCAAGCCAGGTTGTTTGTTCATATACATAGTAATGCTTTCTCCCATACGATCTCTTCAGGAACTTAACAGCTTGCCTGAACTCTTCATCAACCAGCGTAAAGTATTCAGCAGGAGCTGTACAGTAAAAACCCGCAACTAAGAACCTAAAAATTAAGAACCTGTTAGCCTAAAATTGGTCATTTATACCCCCTATAAACAAGAACCTATTTAGCCTAAGAAATTTAAAACAGGTTCTTATTTTCTAAAATCATACTAGTACATTACAGCTGCATTGCAAGAATCATATTTGAAGCAAAAAAAGCAGATTGCCATTGTTGTAAAAATGTTTTTTCAAGAAAAATGAGTGCAAGATATGTAGACTTACAAAGCATACTAGGCATGTGTAGATGTTTTAATTGTTTTTTCTCCAGGATTAAGAACCCATTTTAAGAACCTAGATAGCCTGAAATTCTGTTAACTACCATTTATATAAGAACCTGTTTAGGCTAACTCCTAAAAATGTAGGTTCTTAGTTGCGGGTTTTTACTGTACTTGGATTTGAACCTTACTAACAGTTTCCGTATCTTGCATGAAATATCAATCGTCAGTCAAGTCAATTTTTATTTAAACTCACACAGAATAATTATAATCAATACAAATAAGTGCTTTAAAATATAAAATTGAGAGATTGTGAAGGGAAAGAGAATTTCAATTGTAGGTTCATTGTGCAGAGTTTGGGACACCCAAATAGTTCGTGGAACTAACCGAGTAGTTGACCCAAACAAGAATATGAGTAGAAGGAATATCGATACCAAATAGTTATTTTAGATAAAAAGTATTACTTCATTAATTAAATAGTAGTTAACATAATATAATCGCAAAACATTAGGAATCAATAATAGTATGATAACCATCAATCACAGAATTCTTGATATATTGACGAAAACTGGAAAACAGCTTGATTTTCTTAACATCAATAGATAAAGAATTCCATAATTTTGGACCAGTGTAACTGAGAGAATGAATGCCGTATTGAGTGGTATGAACGGATTTAACAATAATACATAAATGAGAAATTTCTTTTTATTTCCTAGCAGTTTTCAATGTTAGTTGCACTCCAATCTGTGAAGACACAGAATTCCAGCATGGCTCAAGTTGTTTCTCAGACGTGATAGAACATGCGACAGAACTGAGCTTTAGTAATTACAAGTGGATTGAAGCCTACACCCTTATGGCTACCCTTGTACGGTGCTTGCTTCATCACACATCATTTTCTTTTCATCAGTTCCACAAAGCGCCATACCATTGGCGAAGAAATTGGAAATTAATTTATAAGACTTTGTTTATCCTAGTCCATGTTGATAAAAATGTCAGTACCTCGTAAGACAAATAGCGGGAATAAGTGACCCCGGCCTACCATATAAATATTCAGAGAAACTCAAACTGTTTCCAAATTCAGTTGTATTCTTGATCGAGATCTTGA
>NC_133201.1:59429171-59446671 GCF_958299795.1 Porites lutea | reverse complement strand
AACATCTTTAACGAAAACCATATTGATAGTTGTAAAATGTATAATGTTTGTTTAAAAAATAGTTTTAGACGAGTACATAATCTTTTCAAAGATTCTGTTGAAGACTGAAAGAAGAAAAATAGGCCGATAATTACTAGGGTCACTTTCATCACCTTCTTTAAAAATGGGGATAATTACAGCATTCTTTAATTTAGCGGGGAAGGATCCCCTCTCAACTGAAATGTTTATGAGTCGCTAGAGGTTTAGCTATTATATGCCGCGCACATTTCAACATACGAGTGGGACAGGACCGCAGTCCGTGCGATTTATTAGACGGGGTCCTCATTAATTCTAATTCAATTTCGGTTGACAGGCAGGACCGGTTCAAAAGCAAACGAGCCATTGAAATTAATTTTGTTGCTATTTGGAATTCTTGATGCGAGTCTAGGCCCTACATAGCCGGCAAAGTTACCGTTTAAGATATTTGCGTGATCAAGTGGGTCCTGAGATAGTTGATCATCATCAAGCCTAATTGAGCCAATTGACTTTCGATTTTTCTTTTTCCTATTATCTCTCTCTCTCTCTCGCTCCGTAGGGCGGGTAGGAGAGAACCCTGGGAACGAGGTTGTTAATAAGACTGTTAATGCCACCCCATATTCTTTTTGTATTGTTGATATTGTCTTCAAAATAACTGTGATAGCTGTAACATAATCTTAAATAACAATGTAGCTGTTTATTAATTCATATCAATCTCTCGATTTAACGATTCAACAGAGTTTACTTCACAATTCTCTTCTTTATTCTTCTGTAGGGAAAAGAAATATAAAAGGGTTGCTCGACCAGTTTTACCTTCTCGGTTTCCTTTGAAAATAGGGTTTCATTTTTCGTTTTGGGGCCTTAAAGGGGCTATGTCACGCTATGCGTGCTGTGCTATGTCACGCTATTTGCCACCTTTTCAAAAAGCTAAAACTTTTTTCGCATCAATTGAATTCCAAACCTAATGGTCCAGTTTCATTATTTACGACTATTTTTAGGCATTCAGTGAAATCATTGCCTGCAGGCTGTTGCAACGAATGGCAACGATGGACATGGATTAAATCTTGAAAAAGCTGGGCTAAGCTTTTCAAGTTTTAATGCTATGCCTGCAAAAATCACCAGAAAGTGAAATAAATATGGTTAGTGCTGCCTCATGATATTTGTTCTTTCTTCACTCCCAAGTCTTTGGAAAAGGGCGCACATCATGTGGCACCTTTCCTCCCTGATTAGCAGCACAGGTTCATAAAAGGAAGATCTTGTGTAACCCAGCTTTTCCTAACCTACCATCATTGAGTCAAGTGCTTGGTCGGCAGACTGATGTTGTGTTTCTCGATTTCGCTAAAGCGTTTGATCGAGTACCTCATGACATTCTACTTCAGAAATTATTTAATTTTGGCATGAGTGGTTTCCTCCTAAACTGGTGTGCAAACTACTTCTCTGATCGTTATCAGAGAGTCGTCATTGATGACCAGCACTCTTCCTGGTCTAATGTTACATCTAGAGTTCCCCAAGGATCTATCTAGGGCCCACTCTTTTTGTCATTTTCATCGGTAATCTCTCTGATGTCGTCTATCCTGGTAATACCATTGCCCTTTATGCTGACGACTGCAAAACTTCGATGGTAATTGACAATTCTCAAGGTCACGCATTGTTTTAAGAAGACCTTAATAATCTTTGGTCTTGGAGTAAATTGGACAGAATGGATTTTAACATTAAGAAATGCAAAGTAATGAGAATATCTAAAAAAGCGCAAGCAGTAGAGAGTGATCTCTGTATGAATGAATCACCTCTTAAAGTGGTCTCCGAATTTAACGACTTGTGTCTGCTCGTCGATAGTAACTTATCTTGGAATATCCTTGAGCACAGTATTGTTTCCAAAGCTATCAAGATGCTGGGCCTAATATCTCGTACCTGTACGGGATTTGCCGACGTCAAAACTCTTAAGACACACTTTGCTCTTTTTTTCTTATCTCAGTTAGAACATGGCTCTGTTGTATGGTCCCCGTTCACCCAACAGAATTGTTAATTAATTTAATTTTCATTTTAAGCCCCCTCCACGTACGAACCTATTAAGGCTAAGTTAGGTTCTGATCAGTGGAACTGGTTATGAATGTACTCTATTTGTCCCATGATTTTCTTGGTATCATCTTTGAAATGGCATTTCAGATAACTGACTATGAGTTTGTTTGTTATGTTTTGTTAAGGACATGCCTGCACTGTACTGCCTTAAGGCATTACTGTATGTTGTATTATGAGATGATATTTATAATATTTTTAAATAAAATTCATATGAAAATATAAGAACCTATTTAAAGAACCTTGGTAGTCTAAAGTTGCTTTAAGTACCATTTATATAAGAACCTGTTAAGGAACTCAAGGTTCTTATACGCGGGGTTTTACTGTGGTAACATTTATATACAATGCTAGTTACTCAACAGGATAGTGTTTTACATACTAGTATTTTAGTATAATAGTCCTAATTTGAAGAATTTTAAAAGTAATGTGATGAGTATATAAATCTGCCTAAACTCTATGTATTTTTAAAATATTTTTTTGGGTTTTATTTTCAATCTTGTTACCCTTATTGATGAATTATTATGTAGTCTATTTTTAGGAGATCTGCCTCGTATGGGGTCTCGGACTCTTTTGTGGATTATCCTTATGGCACTATGCTTCCATTCCTTTTTCTTTATAGTTGCAGGTGCTGCCATTAAATTGTGATAAATAAATAAATAACGCTACAGCAGCTTTTTGTGTTTGTGTAAAAGCACTAAGTAATGATCATGATTTCACCACAAAATTGATCGAAAACGGCAATAATATCCTGGTGACACAGCCCCAATAGAGTTAATGTTGAGTACTTTGGTTGTGCACCTCAACTGACGGAACAGGTAGGGGTTCCATACGCTGGAGAAACTCAGCAATATGTTGATCCAACTTTTGCCGGTCACTATCGGTGTACTGTGGCAACTCTATGTCTGCATAACGTGCAAGTTGTCGCCAGCTTTCTTCTGTCATAGCTTTCAGCTCGATACCAGCAGACATCATTATTTGCATGCCTTGACGAGCATTCTGAATATCGTCTTCAAAAGAAGGCGAAGGACGCATGTCAACTTTGTACAACTGGCAAAGATTTATAGTAAGTTTAATTCCACGTGATAAGCAATAAAAATTGTAGAAATTGACCAAGTCTTGTGCACATTCCTTTCTTTTCACTCCAGATATCTTACTGTGGTGTCTTGTTGATCGAAAGCAAGGCTGTTTGTTCATGTACATCTCAATTTTTCCCTCTTTCTGATCTCCTAAGAGTTTCACAGCTTGTTTGAACTCTTCATCTACAAGCATAAAATACTCTGCATGAATTGTATTTCTCCTTTCACCTTCAAAACAATTCCCATATCTGGCGTGGAATATCAGGCGACGCATTTGGTCAGTCAACCGAACATACACTACGACAGTTGCGGCGTAGTCGGCTCTTGGGTTCGAGTGCGGCTTTGCCATCTTCCCAACCCGGCATTTCTTCCTTTGCAAGCACTTGAAATTAATTTTGCTTCTTTTTCTCTCCGTGACGTGATAAAACATGGCACAAAACTGTCCTTTTGTAACTGCCAAAGGATTCTGCCCTCCAACTTTGTGATTATCTTTGTGGTCATGAACAATACTCGTTTTATCGCACTCTTTTTTAACTTTACATTGCACGGAAGTCCAATCACTCGGTGTGGAAAGCCGTCGATAATCCATCAACTCCACTGTATTCCAGTCAATAGTAATCATAAAAATTAAGTTTTCAAAAACAGCGAAAATCTGAGAAAGTGGACTCGGTCCAACAGTTACAGTAAAAGGAGTCAGGTATTTATCTGGCGACGAAAGAGCAGAAAGAAGGCCTCCAGGAGTTTCCATCTGGATTATAGCTTGTGCTTTCTTTTCGTAGCAAACGATTTTACGCACAAGTTGTGGCTCTTCGTTGATTAAGCTGTATATCTTGATACTGCGGTCACCGACATCCGTGATTAGCAGGTGGTTGTTCAGGGCAAAACAAACGTTGTGTGGTCTTATAAGATTTTGTTTTGTCGTTATATTTATCTGCCTTGTATCTTTACTATCCGCTCCATTATGCAGCTCGACTCGGTTTTCACTTCTTTTGACAACTGCTAGTCGTCCTTCATCAGAAATGGCCAACGCTATTTCGCTCATTTCGCCTCGATCACCTATCGTGATTTTCAGCTACTGAGTAGACCGAAGTACTTTTATCAAACCCTTTGGAAAAGGTCACGGGCAGCACTATTCGAAAGATTGGAGAAAATTGAAGAGAGTACAAGTATCAAACCAGCCACAAACTGTACTAACAGCAGGTTCGAAAGGTTTGCCTGAACGATTCAAGACACACTGACATACACAAAAAAACATTCGACTACATATGAATAAATTTTTCATATTTCCTAGAAAAGCCATTGTTTCCGCGAAAACGGTGACGTATTTTTCCAAACATAGTCTCAGCGACACACAAGTGATACGTTACATTTCCTTTCCAGACTGTTCTCAGTGGCTCGTAATGACTAATGTAATGCTATAAGTTTGTTTTAGTTGTGTGATATTGAAACCCTCAGCACTTATTTCTATTATTTCTTCTCTATTCTGTAAGCTCCTCAAGCGCTGAGATTTCAATAGTTAGTTGTTTCCTCGAGATAGAACGGAGAAAACGCTTTCGTAATGGTGAGTCAAAATTGAAATAGAGAGTTTTCAGCTCCACTCTTTGTATGTGTGTGTATGTGTGTTTTGTTTATATATCCGATTTTTAGCGCTAAACAAGAAGACATGTGTTGCCAGGCGATCGCACCTCTTATTCCTATTTTTGTAAATAGACTTTCCACTCATTTGGAACAAGAATGGAGTTAATTTAAGAACCAAAAGAGTTAGGGTTTACTTTAAAACCATCTGTTGTTTTCTATAGAATTTTCAGTTATCCTTTTGGATACAGAGTATGGTCAGAGTGCGATCAAGAAAATGTGGACATTATATTAGATTTGTAAATAAAAAAATTTTGTTCTTGACAGGATTCGAACCTGTGAGCCGAGTCCACCCGACTGATCAGACTCTGCTCCAACCAAGCAAGAACTTTCTAGCCAGTACCGGCGATGGCCACCGAACCACCGCTTTCCCGGCCATTTTTTTGATGACTTTTTAAACTTTTTAAAACGAAATTGGCGTGACGTCAATAGGAGGTCACACACGTCCCGATTGTAACGTCAGGTATGTCGTCAGAATAAAATTGGTTGAAACGTGACTTTTCGTGTGTCTTACATGACGGGGAAATGTTGGGAGACTTTTCGTGATGGTTTTACATGTAGTACTAACCCATGAAATCCTGGACGCTGATTGGTCGAGAGTGAATTAATTCAGCACGTGTTTGAAATACTCGATTCTGATTGGCTGTGTGATGAAGTAACCAGTTATACTACTTACCTTTGTATCAGGCCTTGCCTTATACGGTTGTTATGTCTTCGTGACATTTTAGCATAACAGTAGCATGCTCATCCTTGACAGTATCATTCAATACAAGATTTGTTATTGCAGGACATAATAATAATTAAGAGCCATTTTCTGAGAAAATCGAGAATCGCAAGACACTCGTCAAAAAATCGAATTTTTTATTATTTTGCTAAAACATCCCTTTTAGTGACCTAATTTAAGGAAAAATAGTTTTGGGTTCAAACGATTCATTTTAAAGGAGAAATTAAAAAAAGTTTAAAAAATCGATTTTATTCATGTTTTTCGAACAAAACACGGCAGGATGCAATGGCAACTTCGAGAGAAGGGTGAACGCGTAAGAAACATTCCCTGACACTGAAACTTCACCGAATTATTATTTTGTTCTTACTCTTGAAAACCTTAGAAGAAAAATTGAAAAACAATGTCTTATATTTTTATAATCGACAAGTGTAAAGAGGTCATATTTGTGACGTTAGACGTGCTAGAAAATGAAGGCCAACTTTGACTATTAAAAAAGGCCTCTGGTATATGCCGCTTGATCATAAAATCAATATAAAATGGAACCTTGGCTTTTGTACTAACTTACTGGAAAGTTTTAGCTCTGGAAATCAAATATCATCCTGACACTAAAGCAAGCGGTGAGAGCAATTGAATTGGGAAATTTATGCAAATTAGACGGCTTGCGGACGGTTGTCAAACTAAAAGAAAGGTTTTACATGAAAGGATTACTCACCATTGCTTGTAACACGTTTTTACGGCAAGGAAAGTTATTTCCAACTTCTGTTGCGTCGGTTTGAGTCACAAAATCCATAATTTTAAGCTAAAAGGTCCAAAAGACAAACGCACGTTTGCTCAGCGACTGCGCCAGAATCGTGAATCGAAATGAAGTCACAACACGTCACTGCGGTCCTTTAGAAGCAAGAGTTGCAAGAGTTTTTACTTCAGTCAGGAGGCTAAAAGATTGAAAATTCATCGCAAACTAATGACTTCGATTTTGAAAACCTTTCACCACTTCAATCGTTCGCCGGCTGATAATAAACATCACACAAGATCGTATGACCTTTGGCGTGTGACCGGAAATCGGTCACACCCTCAAGTCACGTTAGCATACAGTCACGAATTTTAATACGATTTTTCACGTTTGCTTTCGACAAAAAATAGACTCATCGAAATAAAATCAGGCCTGCTTTATTTATTTGTTTATTTTTTAATTTCTTTTATAGCCTGCAGAACTTGTTCCCCATGCATCGCGCGTGTCTCGCGCCCCCAGTCCGCTTCGCAGTGCTAGCGTGAAAAGCGCAAAAAACTGAAATTGACTCCTGTTCTGCAGTTGATTTCTTTTATAGACACCTTCAAGGCATTGACAGGCTGTGAAAAAAGTGTATTTTTATTATTATTATTTTTTGAAGTGCTACATCATTTTCCTATAAATTTCAAACGTGACTGCTAAAAGACTGTTTGGAACCCATGGATGGAGAAAAGCTGTGCCAGAGAGAAGGTCAACCTCCCAGCCGAGCCAACTTTTGCGAGCGTTTATATGAGGAAAAAACTGACCACTTTGTCCGAGTCAACAGTGCTTGCGCATGCTGTCTTTGTCTAGCCTTGACCGTGTTGTCCCAACTACAATCGGCGACAAAATTGTTGAGACAAATAGGGATACTTCGGAGAACAAACGAATCCGCACCCTCCCCTGTCCCCTCCATTCAAAGTTGGGGTGTTTGTTGTTTTCTATAGGTAGCTAGAACAAGGGCACAACATTGTACGGAGGGGATGGGGGAGGAAAGCTATATTTCCTCCTTTTGAAGTTCATAAAACGTAAAAAAGCCTACTTTTGGGCGAAGTGTCTCAACTCATTTTGTCGCCGATTGTAGCTGGGCGAGCCAAAGTGGAGAAATATTAGCCGGGCTGGA
This sequence comes from Porites lutea, assembly GCF_958299795.1. Classification (NCBI taxonomy): domain Eukaryota; kingdom Metazoa; phylum Cnidaria; class Anthozoa; order Scleractinia; family Poritidae; genus Porites; species Porites lutea. The sequence goes on along the minus strand of NC_133201.1, from coordinate 59,439,256 downwards.
AGGGTGAGGCCACCACTACCGGCTCAGTGGAGGGCTGACTTCCGGAAGCCCTCAACTCCGCCCACTACTGGTAGTAAGGCGTCTATCCGAACCAACCTTTTGTTTCTCATGTAAATGGTTTACCAAGTTTTGTAAGGAAATGGAGGAAAAGTTGGCTCTCCCAGGGTAGCTTGGGAGGTGAGTAAACACCAGATAACCCCAATAATAAGCACAAACTTTGATTGTCAGTTAGATGTCTACTATTTTAAGTAAGCGACCTGCATGTGATTGTCGCATCCATGCCCCCTTCCAAATCCCCTTTATTATCGGTAAGCCTCTGATAGGTCAAAGTAATACTGTCGTACCTCCAGTAAGCGACCACCAAAAATGCAAAGACTTAGTGGTCCCTAACGGGAGGTGGTCGTTTAGAAGAATCGGACCACATGGGGTCTATTCCGAGAAGAGGTCCAGGCACATTCTATTAAATGGCGGTGAAACAAATTCCTGGCAAAATATTATCTTTTACCTCTTTTGACAAATACAGCTTTTAAATCATGCTCAATTTAAAGAGGGATTCAGGTGAGTGAGATATAGAATAGTCTAGAATCACAACATAATCTTCACTTTGTTGGCTACATCTACTAAGTTAGGATATGTGTAGTTCCACGATGTCGCTAAAGGTCTTCAAATTTTCTAAGGAACATAGTGCACACAGCAAAAATAGAGAGCAGAGAATGCGTCAATTGGTCGCTTATGGAAAACAATTAACCATGACGCCCAAAAAGTGGTCGCAGTCACTTACAGAAGGTGGTCGTTTACTGGAAGTTCCAACTGTAAGGCTTTGACTGGGAAAATTTGGTCTTTTGGATTGGCAGTCGCACATGGAGGTTGGACTGTGTAAGCCACCATCACCTCACTGTGAGTGACGAGAGCCAGGCAAGTATATAGTATACACTCCCTTAGGATACACAGAATCGTTGTTTTGAGGTCCCGTTTAGCGAAATGGATCATTCAAGGGAGATGTTGAAGTCCCATAGTGAAATTTATAAGGTTTATGGGTTTTTAGTGCAAGACGAAACACAATACTTAGGGCCCTGTTGTTCAAACGTTTAACAACAGGAAATCACTATCAAGCGAATAATAAGAAGCAGGGTGAAAGCGTTAGTCGCGGGGGCGTTAGTCAACTTTTCGAACATACAGCCCCTCAGTCACTCTCCTCCGCAGACTTACCCTGGGCGGCCAGGATAGGGGAATATAATACTCGACCTTCCTTGCATCATCGCGAGAGCCTATAGCCTTCACTTTCTTTTGGCTCGTCCTACAATCCTACCCAACGTTCGTGGGACAGGAAGGTCTGCTTGCGAGGCTTGGGAATCTAGGGAGACTATGGTAGCATGGTGCAAATAGCCAGGATGAGCTACTTTGTCCACACGAACCAAGAGGATTGGGTCTGCTAGAAGAAATCAGGTGTAGCTTTCTGTGATAAGTAATATTCCAACAGTATAGGATCATAGTTTGAAGCCATTTCACAATCACTAGTTTCCGCGCACCTCTACCGGCGAGTTGTGGACAAAAGCAGCTGATAGCTGTATGCGAACCTTTTTTCCACAAAATGGTTTCTGGGTTTTCGCATTCGACAGTGTCATGTATTGATTTTTTTTAATCGTAGTCGAGGTCTTTTTAATTATATACTGTCTATCCGACTGACTGTTTCTTTGTTTTTTTTTTTTTTCTGGTAATAACAGGTTTCATAATTTGGTCGTGGTTGGGGTTATAGGCTCCTGATCGTGAGCAAATAGCGAAAAAATCAACAAGCAAAACCAAAAGTAAACTGTAGCGTTGAATCCGTTGGCCACGGAGAATTGGTATTATTCTGCAAGTTCTTTACTACAGCAAGAGAGTATACTCCCTTGACTATGGGACATTGGGCCGGGGGAACTTAGTATTTTGACCCGGCATAGGGGAGGAGGGGAGGGGGAGGGGGTACTCTGGCCAGATTCCAAGTCACGGGGATGATCGAAGTATGTTTTTTTCTTAGTTTGAAAATATTTTGAACAATTTTTTTTTTTAGCTGTGGCTTTACTTAAGTATTCAAAATATTCGTTCTTTTTTGGTCTTAATTTTCGCTTCCACGGATCACTCACGACACTTGGAATCCGAGGTACCCCTCCTGTTTAGTACTTCGAAAGCAAAAAAGCTGTTTCAAATCCTAGTAGGTAAATAAAAGAAAAATAAATATGCATGGCTGTTTCTACTGCGATGAGAGGATTTCTTGTCAAAAAATATGAAAACTGTATTAAAATTGCTGACAACAGCTACGAAAATTTCGTGACAGCATGATGACGTGACTAAAGCGTGTGACCAATTTCCGGTCACACCAAAGGTCATACGATCTTATGCGATGTTTATTATCAGCCGACGAACGATTGAAGTGATGAAAGGTTTTCAAAATCGAAGTCATTAGTTTGCGATGAATTTTTATTCCTTTTGCCTCCTGACTGAAGTAAAAACTCTTGTAACTCTTGCTTCGACGTGTTGTGACTTTATTTCGATTCACGGCCGGATTCGGACGCAGTTGCTGAGCAAACGTACGTTTGTCTTTTGGCTAAAAATTATATATTTTGTGACTCAAAACGACGCAAAAGAAGTTGAAAATAACTTTCCTTGCAGTAAAAACGTGTTACAAGCAATGGTGAGTAATCCTTTCATGTAAAACCTTTCTTTTAGTTTGACAACCGTCCGCAAGCCGTCTAATTTGCATAAATTTCCCAATTCAATTGCTCTCACCGCTTGCTTTGGTGTCAGGATGATATTTGATTTCCAGAGCTAAAACTTTCCAGTAAGTTAGTACAAAAGCCAAGGTTCCATTTTATATTGATTTTATGATCAAGCGGCATATACCAGAGGCCTTTTTTAATAGTCAAAGTTGGCCTTCATTTTCTAGCACGTCTAACGTCACAAATATGACCTCTTTACACTTGTCGATTATAAAAATGTAAAGCATTTTTTATCAAATTTTCTTTTAGGATTTTCAAGAGTAAGAACAAAATAATAATTCGGTGAAGTTTCAATGTCAGGGAATGTTTCTTACGCGTTCACCCTTCTCTCGAAGTTGCCATTGCATCCTGCCGTGTTTTGTGCGAAAAACTAGCATAAAATCGATTTTTCAAACTTTTCCTAATTTCTCCTTTAAAATGAATCGTTTGAACCCAAAACTATTTTTCCTTAAATAAGGTCACTAAAAGGGATGTTTTGGCAAAATAAAAAAAAATTCGATTTTTTGACGAGTGTCGTGCGATTCTCGATTTTCTCAGATAATGGCTCTTAAAAGGACTTCCTTTGAACATGTTTGAACACGACACCGAATCATGCTTTTTAACTGACTTTCTTGGATATACGGTTTTCAGACTTTTCCAAGATAGAAAGAAAGATAAAAAGTGTAAGGTATTAACGGCCTCTTCGCATGAGCCCGGTTACCGGGATTAATTTCGCCCTGAGTTCATATGAGAAATTTCAGCCCGCGGTTTCCGAGATGAGAAAAGGCCAAATATCCTGAGGACGAATTCTGGCGCCAAATTCGAGAAACAAAGCAAACAAGGCGAAACACAAAAATTTTAACTTTCGGGCCTATCATCGCTTTTGTAACTCTTCAAGCTATATCACTCCTGCAGTTAAATGGGATACTTATGATGTGGAAAATACAGCAGTTAATGCAGGACGATGCCATCCGGACCGCAAGAATTCATCCCACCGTTCATCCCGGTAAGGGATGAAGTGTTCCTATGGCAAAATTTCCGGCCGCTTATACCGAGATCTCGGGAACCGAGCTGGCCCGCCCTACATTAAAATTAAAATTGAATTAATTCTTGTTTACCCACGAAGTACATAGGAGTTCATATGAACTCGTTTAAACGTGTCCGTGCGTCCCTCTCATATGAACACATCGAAAATTTTACAAAGGCATGTTTTAGAGCTCAGGCGAGATCTCAGAAACAGGGCCAGCCCTGTCAACCGGGCTCATATGAAGAAGCCCTAAAAGTGAATTGAGTGTCCTTTCTTCCTACTACAATCTTACTAGACTCACTGGCAACTGGGCCCCGGAGGGCCTTTTAATACCCGTAAGTATTTTTGCTACTTTTAGGTTCAGCTTTGTTTTTAATTTCATTACTGTTATAATTAAGTACAAGATTTACAATCGTTTTATCGTTGGCCATTTTATTACAATGTTAGATAAAGTTGTAAAACATGATCGGCATAAAGAAAAGCCCCGAAGGGCTTATGAATTATTTTAATCCTCTTCTTCTTCATCATCATGATCAAAGTTCAAGATCTTTCTCTTACAGTCCTTTCAATTTCTGTTTTCTTTCTCAAGCTCATCAAGATAATATTATCCTTTATCTCTTCTAAACAATCACCAAATCAATCCATTTCTTCATATTCTATAATTTCTATGTATTTTCTTCCATCCTCTTCAGTTTGTGTTTGTTCATCGTTAAAATGAAAGCCACCGTATTTTCATTCTCATTTTCCTATCCTTATGTTCCTCTGTCAATATTGTTTTCTAATTTTCTGGATCATAAACTAATTAATGAGAAAATAGTTCTCTTTTTCTATCTTGTTCTTCAATCACTTTGACTGGTTAAAAAACGGGACAAAACCCCTGCAAACCATCAAATATTCAACAAAGTCAAAATTGCCAATAGGAGATTTCCCTTGTAATGTAAAAATATTGAATGTGTTTATGCCGACTTTGGATTAACTCTAAAATACTATTTTCCGTCATTTTCCCGTTTTTTCCCTGAGGCCCCGAAAGGGCCGATGTCGTATTCTTTTAAATCTTAGGCATATTCACATTTTTTTATAATTTTATAGTTTTTATGAGTTTTTTAAAATTTATGCAAGTAGTGACCGACTTTAATTAGTCTGAATTTTCGTAGTAAAATGAAATACATTAAAGTCATAAAATTTAACTCCTTACTTTCAAATTTGGGGTAATGACAAAAAATGGATGAAAGAAATAAACAGGAATGAAATGGACTAAATCTATAAAATGAATGAGGGGAAAAACCCTGGAATACATGACGGAAAATGGTATTTTAGAGTTGGTCCAGAGTCGGCTTATTGACACTACTCCCTTACAGGGGTTAAGGCTGGAGAACTGACGGAGTCGGCTTTATGCCCTGGAGAAACTCCTCAATATGTTGATCTAACTTTTGCCGGTCACCATCAATGTACTCAGGCAATATGATGTTTGCATAGCCTGCAAGTTTTCGCCAGCTTTCTTCATCCATAGCTTTGAGCTCAATACCAGCAGACGTCATCATTTGCATCCCTTGGCGAGCATTCTGAATATCGTTGTTTAGAGAAGGCGAAGGGAGCTGTATGTCAACATCAACTCTGGACAACTGGCAAAGATTTACAGTGAGTTTAATTCCATGTGATAAGCAAAATGATTTGTAGAAATTGACCAGTTCTTGGGCGCACTCCTTTCTCTTCACTCTAGTTGATCTAAAGCAAGGCTGTTTGTTCATGAACATCTCAATGTTTCCTCCTTTATGATCTCCTAAGAGTTTCACATATTGTTTGAACTCTTCATCTTCAAGCATAAAATGCTCTGCATGGATTGTATCTCTCCTTTTACCCTGGAAACAATTTCCATATCTGGCGTGGAATATCAAGCGACCCATCAGGTCACTCAACCGAACATACACTACAACAGTTAGGGCGCGACCTCTTGGATTCGAGCGCAAACGCTTCGTGATCTTTAAATTCCCGACCCGACACACCGACTTTTCCAGGCATTTAAAGCAAATTTTATCTCTCTTTCTCTCAGCAACATGATAAAACATGGCGCAAAACTGTCCTTTTGTAACTGCCAAAGGATTCTGCCCACCAACTTTGTGATTATCTTTGTGATCATGAACAATACTCATTTTATCGCACTCTTCTTTAATTTTGCACTGCATTGAAGTACAGTCACCTGGTGTATAAAGTCGTCGATAATCCATCAACCCCACTGTATTTCAGTCAACATATGATAATCAAGAAAGGACTTGTATTCAAAATATGATTTGAGAATTAAATCACTCACAGCAGCGACAGCTGGTTCGAAACGCCGCGGAAACGATGCGGAACACTGAACAAAAAAAAGATTACTGAGCACTTTCCTTTGACATTCGGTTAAATATACTAAAATGATTATGTCATAACTCCCAGAAAAGCCCCCCTTTTAGGGAAAACCGGCGATGACCTATTTTCCAAAAATAGTCTCAGTGACACACATGTGGGTTGATTTAGTCGGGTCAAGCTCCTCATATGAATTCACTGATCTCATGGCAGCTAACTCTTTATACGTTTGTTGTAGTTGTGTGCTATTGAAACCCTCAACTCTGATTTTTTTCATCTATTATATTTTCTTATGTTACTTTTCTTTGCATTAGTCCTAGCCTTATATGGTGGTTATGTTTGGATGTATTAAGCATAACAGTAGAATGACATATTAAAAACAACATCATTCTCAATTCAAGATTTGTTATGACAGGACACAACAAATATCAAAAGCACCTCTAATGAACACCCGGAAACCGAATTAAGCTTTTCACTGACTTTCAGGTTCGCCAAGATTGAACGACCGCTAGAAAAAGACAGAAAGTGTATGAATTTAACGGAATTAACACTTCAAAGTTTGGCGTTATTTTCATTTAAACTTTTTCACTTTTTATGAAACACACGTGGAATACCTTAAATCTAAAAAAATCCGTCTCCTACTCGATTCTGCAGTTATTACAGAAAAATGATACTTTCGATCGTCCGTCACTAGGAACACTGTTTTCTTATTGGCAAACTGCATCAGTGAAGGTAATTAACATGTGGATGATTCGGTTTTATTGACTTGGTCAACTAATTGAATCTTGACTATACTAAGCTTTTAAAACAGGGACTCCGTCTAACCCCGTCCTTTATGGTATGTTACTGATGTACTCTGATATCAAAGTTTCCTTTCTTAACTTCAGTAAATGGTTTACATACGTAACCCCATTTGGTACATATTTCTATAGTTCAGTTCAGTGCCACTCATACATCGATCTAAAAAATATTCTGACCGTTTGCAAACCTGTACAGCAGTGTGGCAGTCTGTATTCTCTTCATTTTCGAAAGGAAGTTGTCGATATGTTTGTCTAGCTTTTGTCGTGCACTCTCTTGGTATTCTGGTAATTCAATGTCGGCAAATTCATCAAGTTTCGTCCAACTTTCTTGTGACATAGCAATAACTTCAATACCAGAAGAAAGCAAGGTTTTCATGCCCAGTTGAGCATTTGTAATGTCTTGTGCAAGAGAAATTTTATGCGGTACGTCAATATCGACTTTGTACAACTGGCATAGATAGATCTGCAATTTTATGCTGCCAGTCGAGCAATAAACATTAAATAAGTTAATCAATTCTGTGTACAGTTTTTCACCTTGAGTGCTGTTTTCCTACCATACATAAATGAGAAATTTCTTTTTGTTTCCTCGCTTTTCAATGTTGCACTACAATCTGTGAAGACACAGAAATCCAGCATGGCGTGTTTCTGAAACGTGATAGAACATGCGACAGAAGTGAGTTTTACTAATTACAAGTGGATTGAAGCCTCCAACCTTATGGCTATCTTTGTGACAGTGTTGTGATCTCCAACCGTGCTTGCTTCATCGCACATCATTTCCTTTTCATCAGTTCCACAAAGCAAAGCACCAAACCATTGGCGAAGAAAGTAATTTATAAGACTTTGTTTATCCTAGTCCATGCTGATAAAAATATCAGTACCGCATGTGACAAATAGCTGGAATAGACTCAGGGGACGACTCCGGCCTACCATATAATGTTGTGAGAAACTCGAACTGTTTCTAAATTCAGTCACCATATTCAGTTGTATTCTTGAACTAAATTCTTTCTTCATAGCGTTTACATCTTGTTCAATCAGACCTCATATAGCGTTATAGCCAATAACAAATCGGTTTACCTGTTCTTGGTCTCCTTCCAAGGTAAAAATCTTGACACACTTATCTTCAATGTCCGAAACAACAAGATAGTTATTTGGGGCAAAACAAACGTCGTGAGGTTTACAAAGATCTTTATTCAGCTTTCTGAATAAAGATGGCCAGTTCCCATCGTTGTTCAGGGATGTCAGTTGCCTCTTTCCCGTACTAAAGAATACAATTTTCTTGTCTTCTTAAAGCAGCCAGTTCCCCCTGATACGACATTGCTATCCTGTCTCCTTCAAAATCTTGTAACACACTATGTAACATCCTATCCGCCATTATCGTCAATGTTTAACTACCTGCACAAGATTTCCGGCCATAATGCTGACAACTTTAACATTCAGGAGTTAACCTGAGCACTCAGCATTTAGATTAGATGATTTTCGAGTTACAACTATCTTTAAATCAAGTTATGAAGGCCACCTTTTCAGTTGAACAACTTCATGTAGGCGACAAAGATTTTGCCACTACGATCAGTTCAGTGTAGCTCCCTCTTTCCCGGAAACAGGCGTCGTTTTCCAAGAATAGCACCGTGGCGTTACCTCAATGACCGGAAGTAATTTTTTTTTCGCTACCCGTCAATGCCTCAAGTCAGAGATTTTAAGATACCACGAAGGCTACAGCGGTGAAAACGTCGCTTAAAATTGTATTCGCGTTCTTTCAGTCTTCATGGCGATTATTCCAAGTCGCTTGCTTGTCAAATGTTGGCGAACTCTCCAGAGGTTGAAGCCGTGCAGTGAGCCTCCACGGCGAAGAAATGTTTTAAAACAATTCATTCGTAAAAAAGGGGCGATGCATGGGCAAATATTCAATTCAGGGCTTGCTTGTGTTTTATCAGTTCTTATTCACGCCATTTGGTGAGATGATATCCGTTATGAAATATCTTCTTTCCCGTCAACTGTATTTTGCGTATTTGGCTGTATTTTTCACTTGGGTGAGGTGCTTGACACCGAAATTTAAGGCTCATGATGGAAAAATGAGCGTTAAGGAATTTCCAAGGATGACCAAAAAAGGATAAAATGGGTATATCTTGCGATTCTGTTTTAAATATACACTGGCGTTCTAAGCACGTAAAATACAACTAAGTACTTAACGTAACAGACACTACGGCCCGCCATTATCTTCTACATATTCGGAAAGCGTAGTACGGCGAGTCAGTAAGTTTAATTAGCAAATCAACAACTTTGCACGTGCACTTTATTGTTTTCTTAACATTTCTTTGCCATCACTGCACGACCACGACGTGAAAATCCCTAATTTTACGTTTTATTGCGGACGTAGAAAAACGAAGACGAACTTTTCTTTTTCAAAATAAGTGACTTGTAATAATCGCGAAAAAGTTTGAAAGAATGCGAATTCACTTTTAATTAAAACCGACGTTTTGACCGCTGTCGCCGTCGTGGTACCTTGAACTTGAGGCTTTGACGCGTGGCGGGAAAAAAAATACTTCCGGTCACCGTACTAGACCCTTCCGTTGTCGTTGCTTAAGGTCCCTAATTGTCCAGTGGAAACGGAAGAGACGAAAAATTAAGCAAAATGATGATACTACCTTAAATGTGTGTTAAGAGAAAATCAGCAAGAAACGAGACCATTTTCCTTCTGGGTTTTAATTAAAGTGGTATGAGAGGATGCTTTTACTGGAAGTACAAGACGTACCGTCTCATGCAGAGATCTATGCATTGAGGAAAGCTAAGGTTATAGAAAATCAGGTTAAACATGTCGTAAGAGGAGTATACAGAGGTTCCAAAGGAATCAGTATCATTGGATCCCTTCATGTCTTAACTCTTTTGTTTTAAGGCTATGAAGTTAGGCCTTGTTGTAGCTGCAACGCGTCTCTGGTGTGTACGCGCTATTAAATCAGAGTTTTTTTTGTCCTTTGTTTTTTCGACGTCGGATTTTTGTTTTGTTTAAATCGGAATTTGTTTTTTGCCACGTGATACAGTACGGTACGGTCGATCATGACTTATGATGCAGAGAACTAGTGCAAAGAGGCAGACTTCAAGTTCAAGCCTCTTCGGGGGTTCTTAAACTGGGTTGCCCTATGGCAAACCAGAGAAGTTCCGCAAAATAAGTCACGTGTCAAAAAA
>NC_133201.1:59421671-59424171 GCF_958299795.1 Porites lutea | reverse complement strand
GTGCAAGAGGTACAGAGCAACATGGATGACGTGCTTTCTCGAAACGATCTTCGGAATGACGAAAAAGCTAAGCGATACTTTCAGTTCCAATCTAGACTTAACATCAAGTTCACAAGATTCTTCGACAGCAACGACAGCATTCTCAACTCTCCTTAAGACATAACCCCTTCAACGTAACACCCAAATTAACACAAGCGGCTATCTTACAAAAACCTGAAAAAGAAAGCTTCACCCCACCAACCCCTTAAATCCTGCTTTCCTGACACCTCCTCCCACAGTAGAAACCCGATCACAAGTCCCGAAGCGCAAAAGGCGTCAGAGTCAAACCTTACCAGTACTCCATGGGCGAAGAAGAAGAGGATTAATTTTCTTTTCTTTTTAAATCGCAGTGTATTACTATTTGTGTCACTGGTTTTCAGTAAAACGGTACTGTGTCTGGTTTTATTGGGAGCATTTATTTGTCGCGAGTTTCAATTTATCCTTGTTCAGTTTTTATTGTTTTGTGTTTTTATAACAAGTCAAGGTTCTCCCTTGGGGTTTTTAGTGTAGAGCTAATTTGTATGCAAATATAACACGCATAATCAACTGACTTTAACGGAGCGTGAAACAAGCGAACTCGAACAAAAAATTTAAATAGAAAACTGAACTTGCAAGAGTAACATGATGAACGGAGAGCGCGCCAATTCGAAAACATAATGGATTGTTGACTATCCAATCAGGTGGGTATAGAGCGGGCAAGTCTAGGCAAGCCTGTTGTTCCTATTGTAAAAGAGACACGCTTATTAGATATGGAGGAAGGCACTTAATTAGTATGGAGAAACGCACTTAATGGTATGCAGGAAGGCAGTGACTAGGGTCAGGATTTGGAGAAAGGGGCGGCACACGCCCACCAAGGTTTCCCAGGGGTACCCCCCGGGGGCTCTTCCACGTAACCGAATTGCCATTTGAGTCTTGTTTCCCCCAGTTTTATCGAGAGTTAAGCGCCAAGTTCCCGCTAAGCCTTTAATTCGTTTCAAACTGGAACAACCTTTCATCATACTATTAAAAGTAAGATTAAATGCCGAAGCCCAAACACGGATGAAATGAAACCCTATTTTGAACCGGAAACCGATAACGTAAAATTGCTTAAGCAAGTCTTTCATATTTCGATTCTCTTAAATTTTTTTAAAAAATAATAAAGAATAGGATTGGAGACGTTTTCCACCTGCTCATATCTCTTTGCGCAGGCCCCATTACCGGAACTCCTGGAACAGGTTAGATTGTAGAGTAAACTTTGTTAATTCGTTCTGTCGATACCGTATTATAAACAGGTACTGAAAATGTTTGAATTGCTGCCCCCTTGAGGCAAAACTATTAAATAAGCGCACCCAAACCCCTTCCCTCAAGGAAAGAAAAATCGCTGATTATGCGGTCGATAAATAGAATAGAAGGGTTTCAATAAAGAACACCTGAGAAGCCAACGGAACATTGAGAGCGACCACACACAGACCAGTGTGTTTTTCAGTTAGTTTACTGTTACAATTTGTGTTTACTTCATATAAAGATAATGCCACTACTGTTTGTACCCCTTCAAATAAGCGCCCCCTCTCAACTCAGAAGCAACCACATCGGCAACGGCAGCGAAAACGTCTTTTTAAAAGTTAATTATCTTTAGTAGTGATAGGTCAGCAAAGATATACCTTGTTAGTGTCTAGCAAGGTCTAGCTAGGTCTAGTCAATGACGTCACCTCATGAGCAAAACATATGTGTCTAGTAAAAGTCTATTTAAGATTAAAAAATGATATTATCCACGCCCGTTTTCAGACTTAGCCTCTAAAATCCAGACCCATTTTCAGACCTCAAATTACTTAGATTCAAGAACACCAACAAAAATAAGATTTCTCAAAATCTATTTCGTATTCGCATATTATCTTTCTTCCTTATTCATTTGGAATTAAAACGACAAAACCATACCCGTTAGCTCATCGGCAATTGTCAAAAAGCTCGATTTTACTCTTTTGTTTGCTAAATATTACTTGTACATAAATTAGTGAGCTCCTCAAGATTTATCTTTGGATGAATTTAAGGCTAAAATCAGTTGGAGATACGATTTCGAAAAACCCCCTCCTTCAATTAGTTAGTAAGTATCCATCTTACCGGAATAATCTGTTAATTACCAGGTCTAATGTTACTGTGCGAATTATTACACCCGCTGTATTATTCTTTCTCGTCTTGTAATTTTGATCCAATCTGTAATATCGTTATATACTTTCTTTTAGTTTTAAATTTTGCAACTGTAATATGTGTTTTGTCAATGAACGTAAAATTATATAAAAAAACAACCAAAAAACAACAACAACAAATACCCGTTTCCAGATCAAAATGGGCAAAATCTATACCCGTTTTCGGACCGAAAAGGCGCAAAAACTCTACTCTTTGGGGAATTAGGGCGGTAATATCTGTATGGCTTATATAACAGGGGCACCTAACGACAAGTTTCGGAAAATATCTGTTCGGAAGA
>NC_133201.1:59314171-59414171 GCF_958299795.1 Porites lutea | reverse complement strand
ATTGTATTCCAATCAATATTTGGTAATCAAAAAAGGACTTGAATTCAGAATATGATTTGAGAAATCACTCACATTACAGCGACAGCTGGTTCGAAACTCCTGAAACGCTGCGGGGCACAGAACAGAAAAAATATTACTGAACCCTTTCCTTTCGGACATTCGGTTAAATATACTGAAATGATTATGTCATAACTCCCAGAAAAGCTTCTTTTCCGGGAAAACCGGCGGTGACCCTTGTTCCAAAAATAGTTTCAGTGACACACATGTGGCTTGTTAGGTTTTCTTTCTTTAGCGTAACAGTAGTATGGCATGTAAAACAACATCATTCTCAGTACAAGATTTGTTATGAGAGGACACAACATTTATCAAAAGCACTTCCAACGTACACCCGGAAACCGAATTAAGCTTTTCACTCACGTTCAGGTTCTCCAAGATTGGATTAACCGATAGAAAAAGACAGAAAGTGTACATGATTTTAAGGGAATTAACATTTCAAAGTTTGGCGTTATTTTCATTTTAACTTTTTCACTTTTTATGAAACACACGTGGAATACCTCAAATCACACAAATTCCTCTCCTACTTGATTCTGCACGACAATCATCACAGAAAATGATACTTTCGATCGTTCGTCACTGGCAACACCGTTCTTTTATTAGCAAACTGCATCAGTGAAGATAATTAACATGTGGATGATCCGGTTTTCATTGACTTGAATCTTGACCATACAAAGATTATAAAAAAGGGACTTTGTCTAGCCCCAGCCTTTATGTATGTTACTGATGTACTCTGATATCAAAATTTCCTTTCTTAACTTTAAATCGTTTGCACTAGTATTACATAGCCCCATTGGGTACATATTTCTCACTAACTATAAAAAGAGGAAAATTATAGTTCAGTTCAGTGCCACTCGTATATCGAACTAAAAAATATTCTGACCGTTTGTAAACCTGTACAGCAGTGTGGCAGTCTGTATTCTCTTAATTTTCGAAAGGAAGTTGTCGATATGTTTGTCTAGCTTTTGTCGTGCGCTCTCTTGGTATTCTGGTAATTCAATGTCGGCAAATTCAGCAAGTTTCGTCCAACTTTCTTGTGACATAGCAATAACTTCAATACCAGAAGAAAGCAAGGTTTTCAGGCCCAGTTGAGCATTTATGATGTCTTGTGCAAGAGAAAATTCATGTGGTACGTCCATGTCGACTTTGTACAACTGGCATAGATAGATCTGCAATTTTATGCTGCTAGTCGAGCAATAAACATTAAAGAAGTTAATTAATTCCTGTGCACAGTCTTTTACCTTAAGTGCTATTTTCCCATGACTTGTTGACATACTGCAAGGTTGTTTGTTCATATACATGGTAATATTTCCTCCCATACGACCTCTTAGGAATTTAACAGCTTGTCTGAACTCTTCATCAACCAGCATAAAATATTCAGCATGGGCTGTGTTTGCCATTGGACCTTCGTAACAGTTGCCATATCTTGCATGAAATATCAATCGCCCATTTTTGTCTGTTACTCTCACATAAATGACCACCGTCGCAGCAAATTTTTTCTTATCGCCTCGGTTTCCAATCTTGCACTCCGGTCTGTCAAGACACAGAAATCCAGCATGATTCGTCTCTGTGACGTGATAGAACATGCCACAGAACTGAGCTTTAGTAATAACAAGTGGATTGAAGCCTCCAACCTTATGGTTATCCTTGTGATCTTGAACTGCGCTTACATTGTCACACATTAAACTTTTGCTATACTGCACAAAGCGCCAGTCCATAGGAGAACAGATTTGAGAGCAACCTACCGGGCTCATCTTATTCCAGTTCATATTAATGAGAACAATATCCGTACCACATGTGACAAACAGCTGCGATAGTGGTGCGGGACCTACGACAACATTTTTGGGGATTCGAATGCTGAGACCCCAAAGTAGCCTTGTAGATAATTCCATGTTCATACCATTTATATCCTGTACAAACAAATGACGGTAAGGGTCTTGGCCAATGATCATATGACTTACTTTTTTCGCGTCCCCCTCTAAATTGAAAATCTTGATGGCGTGATCGCCTATGTCTGAAACAACAAGATGGTTATTTGGCGCAAAAAAAACGTCGTAAGGAACAACAAGACCCCTGTAAAGCCTTCTATGCATCCATTGTTGCTCGGGGTTTTCCGTTTCTCCTTTGCCATATATCTCAATGCAATTTTCAGGTTTTTTCAACACAGCCACTTTTCCTTGATCAGACATTGCAATTCTTTTCTCCAGACTCATGATGGCTGGTAACATCCTTGCTGCCACGATTTACAATTCCCCGACGGACACGTTTTCCTAAATATAATGCAACTCTCTCAAAGACGAAATAAACAAAAGCTGGCCTGAGATTTTTGTAAATAGAAATCGAAAAAACTGTTCGATTCAACTTTCTTTTCGTCAAAGTTATAAATAACATTCAGATATTAGATCTATAAAAACATATAGAGGAAATTGCGGTTATTCTCGGAAAATAAGGTTGGTTTCCAAGAATAGATACGTGACGTGACTGGTGTTAATCACCATATAGTGTTTCCGAGCGATGAAAAAATAAATCTATAACAGTTCGAAAATTAGGCAAACCATTGCTCTGGAGGAGCCCATTCACTTAGGATCCTTACAAACTTTCCAGGCAGTTCTCTTATGTTCAATATCAGAAATGGGAGCAGGTACCAGGACTCCTCGGAGACTGCGACTCTCGTTGTCACGTCATGATCTGGAGAGCATATTCTCAGTTTGTCGCATGATTCAGATTGTTTGCATTTGATTTATTGCACTTCCACTGATAAAATATGCAAAAATAGCTTGGAAAACATTCATGCTTAATTTTTGTGACTCATCTGTGTTTTGTTATGTAAAGACTGGTAGATGAATAGACCTTGTCACGGTTTTCGAGGCCATCTTCTGCATCTTGACGAGTAAGCAAACGTGTGAGGAATTACAGCGTTTGTATGAGAATCTAATGTCGAATATTTTCCGTAAAATGGCTGTTCTGAACAAAATATCAATTGTAAACTAAAGCTACAAAGCAAAGGATTGTCCTAAAAAAATTGGGCGGCGTACCTGTACTTAAATTTCTCCAGAGGCTTTCTTTAGATTTTCCATATATTTGTCCGTAATAGACCTTGTCACGGTTTTCGACGCCATCTTGACGAGTAGGCAAACGCGTTAGAAATTACAGTGTTTGTATGAAAATCTAATTTCGAATAATTTCCGCAGAACGGCTGTTCTGAAAAAAAAAAAAGATTTATAAACCAAAGCTTCACTCCTAAGGATTCTACTGAAAAAATTTGAGGGCGTTACATTCTCTAGAAGACCTAGAACCACTTTTTAAATTTCTTATACATTTGTCTGTAAGAAAGTCCCGGGAAAATTACAGACAAATATATGGAAAATCTAAAGTAAGCCTCTGGAGAAATTTAAGCACAGGTAAGCCTCCAAATTTTTTTCGGAGGATCCTTTGCTTTGTAGCTTTAGTTTATAATTGATGTTTTTTTCAGAACAGCCGTCTTAAGGAAATTATTCGACACTAGATTCTCACACAAACACTGTAATTTCTCACGCGTTTGCCTACTCGTCAAGATGGCGTCGAAAACCGTGACAAGGTCTATTGTTCCGGGCTTTTCTTACAGACAAATCTATAGAAAATTTTAAAAAGTGGTTCTAGGTCTTCTAGTACATGTAACGCCCTCAAATTTTTTCAGGAGAATGCTTAGGAGTGAAGTTTTAGTTTACAAATCATTTTTTTTTTCAGAACAGCCGTTCTACGGAAATTATTCGGCATTAGATTCTCACTGACAATCACAATCACTATCACTGTAATTTCTCACGCGCTTGCCTACTCATCAAGATGGCGTCGAAAACCGTGACAAGGTCTATTGATAGTCAGGTATATGTCGGTTGACCGTGAAGTATATCGGTGGCAATCTTATGGTAAGAGAAATCCGAACAAATTATTAGCAGTGATTACCAATATGTCTTTAAGAAAAATCTGCTCCGTGTTTTGGTCACGTGGCTAAATATACCTGATGGGAATTTTGTCATCCATATTTGCTTCTAATGGCCGTCTTTACTTCGTCACCCATCTGGCAATTTACATTCTGAGAAGTTAACCTGCGATCAGATGGTCCTTCTTCCCTTTTTGTTTGGAAGATTATATACCTGCCAACTCTCACGCCGGCGGGTTGAAAACTTCGCTCTCACGCCGGCTCACCCTTGCGGGCCAATTTCTCACGCCTGATTGAAAAATGTGAGTTGTTGCCGTCTTGCTTGACACAATTTCCAAAAATATGTTAACTCAGACCCATGTAAGGAACGAAAACCATGTGTAAAATGAATAAATGACAATACCTTCCTCGCGACCTCTGATTTTTGAAGTGAAAAGCACTGGGAGCGAGCTCGCGTTCATAAGCGTCCTAAGACTCGGACTGGGATAACTTCGATAACTTCGTCTTCGGCAGACTTCGGACGTCTTTGGAAGACTTCGGGCTTTTTCGGGAGACTTCGGAATTCTTCGGGAATCTTCGGAAATGATCGTGTCGTCTTCAAAAATCCCAGCACTCCCAGGATAAAAATCTCACGCTTATATCTCAGAAAAAGGTGGCAGGTATAAGATTAGCCTGCGAATTTAGCCGTTTCTCCTTGCTCCTCGCTGCTTGGGACGTTTCGCCAGGAGAAACGTCTTCCCCTCAGCGACAGAATTCCATATACTGTATACACCGAGACGCGCCGTTCACCGACCCTGTGCTGGATAGTTGTTTTAGTATTTACCAAATGAGTTGGATGAAAATGAAAAAAGTAACATTTTGTAAATTAAAAACGTCACTTAGTATGAACTTTGTTCTCAATTTAAAAACATTTCGTGGATTTTGTCAAGTGCATTAATATGATTTTGTTGCTGATTCAGCAGTAAATAATGACAAGCCAAAGTTCGTCGCTTTCTTGGTATTTGTTTGTACGACTGCTTCAAATTTTCGCTCAAATTTTATCTTTCGAAAATGTCTCGAAACGAGACGCCATCTTGGCTCCGGTCCCCGAAACAGTGAATATCCAAGGATATTCCGAGTTACGGGAGCCAATCAAAACCCGCCAAATTTGCTATTCACTGATTTGGTAAACTGTACTAATTCTAACTGTCAGAATTGCTATTTATGCTGCTCTTAAGCTATTTTTAGTGCTTGTATTCTTCTACATAGCGATCTTATCATACATTTTATAGGTCTAAGTTACACCACTGTATTTATAATCTTAAGCATTTTTTCTGTTTGTTTTTGTTGTGTCTCCAGTTAGCTTGTCAGCTAAATATCCGACACGTAAATAAATCATCATCATCATCATCATTATTATTATTATTGTTATTATTATTATTATCATTATCATTATTATCATTATTATTATTATAGTTTTTTCTTTTTTTCAAGCGAATTAATTGTAAATAGGATTTTAATAGTTAGCATTGTTGTCAATAAAATTAAAAAATATATTATTATTATTATTATTTTTATTATTATCTGATTAAAGAATGCCTACTCCTCCGTCACTATCTTTTTGGATGGGCTTTTCAACAACCACTATGTCAGCCACATTGTTGCTGCCCAGCCTGGTGAGATTCTGAGGAACTAGCCAGGCCATCAAGGTCCTAGATATAGATTCTAGTCTACCACGCTTGGTCATACTAGGTGAATATCAAGGCTTTTCTTAGCTTCTCGATGGCTATCGAGCGACAGGTCACTAAGATTGGTCGGTTAAGAAAATCCAACCCTCTTCTGCTCCAGCAACTGTTCCATAATGTTGCAGTACTGTAATTACTTTTTTAGCGCCTACTTATTTATCGTCTCTCATTTCTCTTAGGCTCCCATCTAAATATAATCTAAGGAATTCTAGTGATAACCTTTTACTTAGTTATCCGCATTTTAAATCGAAAGCTACAGTAGGAGATCGTTCTTTTACCTGTGCTGCACCGAAACCGTGGAATGCGTTACCATTTGACATAAGAAGCGCCAGCACAGTTATTATTTTTAAAGCCAAGCTAAAAACTCACCTTTTCTGTCATGCATTGTTATCATAGTTGTTTTTATTATTGTGAGTTTACTTTTAATTCTAATTTTAGCTTTTTAAATCATTGTAAGTTTACCCTTAATTGTAATTTTAGCTTTTTAGCCTTTTTATTTCCTTGTTAATCTTGTCATGCGTATTTGAACATTTTATGGAATTTGCGCATTATAGATGTTTATTATTATTATTATTATTATTATTATTACTTATCGTCACGCAAATAAAGAGTTTGTTGTTGTAGTTGTTTGTGTGGTGCTGGTCTTGTTGTTTCGAGGTGTGTTTCTTTCGCAAGGGCCACCTTCAATGATTGCCGACTCCGGCCGGGGCTAATGCATCCTCAGCTTGTCCTTCATACGTCACAACACTTCTAAACACTTTGTCGACGATCAAGCCTATTTTGCACAGTAAGTGGACTGACCCAATGTCCCAGACGTTGAAAAAATTTCTCACTAAAAAATTTCATAACGAGCACCGTGCTCTTCCTCAGTTTAGGGACATTGGTGGAAAGACGGCAGACGTAAAAAGAATGAAGTGCTAAAGGACGGATAGGGGCTTTTGATTGGAGGGGAGTATGATACACTTGAATTTACACCCGCGCCGCCGGTGAAGCAGGGTTTTTTTTAAGCCCCTAAAGAAGGTTTGTTTTCAAACCGAAATATTGGGCAATTTGTTTAAACATATATTCTTTGTTTTATTCTTTTGTTTACTTTATCATCGCCTTGCCGCAAGGATCAATTTGCCGCTTCATATTTTTCTACAAGTTTTAATAATTGTACTGATCCCATCCTCGGAGACCCAGGGGTAGTCAGTCGGGTCGGGAGAAAAGGCGCGACGAAAGCCGTTTCAAGTACGGGCGCCCCTTTTATCCCAACCCGACTGACTGCCCCTGGGTCTCCGAGGATGTACTGATCCAGGTCTACAACTGGGAGATCCGGTACCACTCATTGGTTTGTTGCTGTGGACTTGCTGATATTTTATATAACCGGTAATTGCTTGGTTCCCAGGGGACTCTCCTCTCCCTCCCTAGATACACCCCCACTACCTCAGGGTCCAATTGTACCAAACGTCGATTAGCTGGGTAAATTTCTAATCCGGGTTTCTTTTTTCTCTTATAATTTTCTCTATTCTTCTTAGAATCATCAAATTGTAGACAAAAATAATTAAACTAAATTTGATTTTTAAACTTTCATATCTGAAGTCAAATTCCTCTTCTGGGTTATCTTAAGCCAGCTTCGAACAACCCGGCCCTGGCTAAGAATTGATAACAATCGTCGTAATAAACATTTTATCATAGAACGTAGACCAAAACATTATTGTAGCTAATATAACTTCTACAAGGAGGTTCTTCTGTATTCTCTTGCCCGGCTTCAATTGTTCTAGAAGTCTTCTTTTCTCAAATTTTTGTCGCCTGAGTGGCTGGCAGGATTAAAGGTCGCTGTAGTTCTTTGGTGGGCGGCGGAGCCGCGAGAAGGTTGGGAGCTAAACGTCATATTTAAAAAACCTCTCGCTTCGCGTCGGATCGCCGGTATAACAATCCTGAGCAATCCCATTAGGGCCAACTTCGCAGACTATAGTTATTACGGACCGCGGCATGCAGTTCATTAGTGGTTGTCGGTCAAATTGAAAGTTTTCTGTTTAAAAAAATATAACAAAGTGACAACGCTCACCATTCGTTTGTTTGGATAAATAATACAGGTGATTTTCACAAAGAAAGTGCACATTATGCATCAGTCAATTCCAGCTGCGCCCAGCCCTCCCCCCCGGGCATTAACATTTTTTTTACCTTGGATGGCAAATTCCCGGGGATGGGGACTCTTGAGCTGTGAAATCCTCTAGGGTGGGGACGAAAAAAGTGGGTAAATTCACCGTCCCCCTTCAACACTGCAACAATTTTCATTGGTCGCACGGTGGGGTAGTGTTTTAAGCATTTTAATGTGCGATTTTGGGTTAAAATTAACTTCTGCCTTTGTAATGGCGCTATTCTAATTTAGACTCCACGCCGCGAAGACACCAGTTTATTGTTTTAGTGTTGTTATAAATTACTGACATTAAAATTAATAGTGTGATTTAAAGTTATCTGCTCAGAATAGTTTTATAAATATGAAAGTATGGTTCTTTAAATAATATCAACAGAAGTTTGACTCAATAACCATAAAAACGTTGATTCACGTCAATAGCTTCCGATTTCGCTTTGTCATTTTGGCTTGATAAGCAGTGAATAAATGCATGCATAAAATCGAGAATATGTTTTCACAACCCTTTACAATTTTTCCCGTCCTTGACAGATGAGCCAATCTGCTTGCTTCTCCGGTAAACTCCTCTGAGTAGTTATATTCGGATAGGAAACCGCGTGCGTGTCAAAAGCTCGGGAGTGGCCCCGGTGTTGGCAAATGCCCGGACCCCGGGAAGCGCAAAATTTGCTAATGCCCCACTCCCGGGACTGACAAGGCGGGCAAATGCCGCAGTAGCCCGGGCGGGCTACATATACTTATGCAATCTTTGTCTGCATTTGTACTTTAAACGGCTGATTAGCTGTTTGCTCGTGTAGCTGCTGCCTAAGCCTGTCTCAACTTTTATCTAAAGGAATGTCCTGAAATTTTCTGTTTGTAAACTTTAATTGCTAAAGGATGACTTCAAATGTAAGACATTTAAAATATGTCGCCCACAGGTGCTATTAAATTCTAGTTTCATCTGCTATCGTCATGGTATCTTCCAATTGTTTATATTTCTTTTCAATGCAAAATAATATATAATTAAGATGACGTCACGGTTGTTATCTTTTTCCTTTAAATTCCAATCTTTGCACTAACACAACACGGGTACTTTTCCTTCGTCGCTTTCTTTCGCAATTTTCTCATTTAAAAATTGAAACTCTACTTTGCCTTCTTTAAAAAAGCACCTCTGCGTTTGAAGACCTTTACGGCCCGGTAAGTTTCCTTTCTGTTAATATATACGACGACCACAACAAATGAAAGTATAAGTATAGCAGATCAATATATTTATAACTTTAGTGTCTCTTGTTGGCTAGTTGTTTTTTTAAAATTTGTTGCTTTTAGCTTTCGTACAAAATAATATAAACCAGTATAAAGTAAAACAAAGTAAATAAACCGTGACGCTGATTTATGCAAGAATTTTCAACTTAAGTTTGCATGAAAACTGTTGAAATTTTAAAGTTTATGTTTCTTGAAATTATTTTAAGTCAAAAGATTTTTTCGTTTATTATGAAATTGATCATGTTTTTAAAATCGTGAAGTTAAGTTTTCTCAACAGACATGCCATCTTGGTCACGCAACAAGCATGAACATGACTCTTTCGCGAATTTTACGGGCTAATGATTATTAAAAAACACTTTTCTTCTGAAAATTTATCTTTTAGGAGGTTGTATCAGTTGCCGCGATTTCCATTCTTTTACAAAGAAAATAGAACAAAACAGAAACTCTTTTCCTGTTGGCTTAGAAATCATCTCGTGCTTTTAACAATACCACCAATGTATCAAACCCGGCGGGGGTATCAAATCAGAATTCACATAACCACTTGGGGTAGAGGGGAAGCCCTTGGAAAATGCTAGAAAGGCTGTCAGATGTACCATAGGTTGTAGAATCTCCTCATCAACACAAAGTTGTCGATTTTGTGGAGAATTTTCCCATTAGGATCAAATACTTCAAGAAGATTTAGAATTTCTCCAAATTAATGTATTTCCTGTTGGACTGAGACAGCCGGAAATAGAACCCAGTTTTCTTCGCGCGAATAAAGCCAAGAGGGGGTACCAATGTATTGGTCCAATGCAAACATGTTCTAGCGCCCTCAAGTTACGCCCATCCTTACTTTTAGCTGAGTGGTGAGAATCTTGGCGAAATTTGGGTTTATTTCTCCAGCGTTTCCTTTCATTTCGTCACCAGAGGTTAGTGAAGTTGATCAGACAAGCAGTTCGCATTGTCAGATTTATTTTGACTCTTTTGGCATCATTTTTGGCTCAGAAACTCGTGATACTTCATAAGCTTGTCTCCTGGAATATAGCTAAACTGTAGCAGAAATTATAATGCATCGTCGTGGAACGTTGTTTTGTGCATTACCAGTCTATTAAAACGAACTAAGAAACTTTCTTTTCACATAGTCCTTCTCTTGTCATATTTGATGGCAATTCTGTGGGACGGCAGTAGATATCTTCGGCGAGCGTGACTTCTAAAATTATGTAGCTCATTGCCTGGTTAATCTTAATTTTTTGTTCTTCAATTACAGATCGAGGCAAAATAAACCTTTTCCTGTTGGTTAGGATATTTCACCAGTTTGTGTTTAAAGATTTATTTGTAGTGG
Organism: Porites lutea; assembly: GCF_958299795.1. Taxonomy (NCBI): domain Eukaryota; kingdom Metazoa; phylum Cnidaria; class Anthozoa; order Scleractinia; family Poritidae; genus Porites; species Porites lutea. The sequence goes on along the minus strand of NC_133201.1, from coordinate 59,403,777 downwards.
AAACAGAAAAGGAATCAAAATGCCTAAAGTGGTAAGTTCACTCGAGAATTACTGACGTTGGTTAAGTTTTTAAGCAAGAAACTGAAACTTCGAGCTCAATCTGGATTTCTTGTTTCCTTGCAAGGAATTCGAAAGTACGAATTTGTGTACTTTAGTTTTCGATTTGTTATGAATTAACAAGCTCAAAATATCTCTTAGGTCAACGTTCGAGTAACTACTATGGATGCGGAGTTAGAATTTGCTATTCAACCAAGCACGACTGGAAAGCAACTATTTGACCAGGTTTGTATAATCATAGTATTTATCTTTCTATTCACATGCATATTTTAATTAACCGTGCAATTTGTCAATTCAAGCAGTGTTCAATTCATTTCCCACGAGAAAAGAATCGCTGTAGCATAAATTATCTGTGTATTTTGTGCTTTGCCAAGGTCGTGAAGACGATAGGACTGCGAGAAATCTGGTTCTTTGGTCTCCAGTACACGGATACCAAAGGCTTTGTAACGTGGCTGAAGTTGAACAAGAAGGTAGGCCGGCCTATATTTTTGCCATGTAAAGATTATTTTGACAAAACCCATGATTCAGATAATTTCTATGATCGATGTACTATAAGCTTGCTTTTTTTAGTCTACCCATCTTCATGTACTGTCATGATGAGAGATTTAATATTCATTGTGTGGCTTGGTAATAGAGTCTGACAGGAAGTGTGCAAAATCAATTTAGAAAACTTCCATTGTCTTTTAAGTATTCCATAGTTTGGCAGTCAACTGTGGAAAAAAACTACAAAAGTTTACTATATAATTGCCTGAAGAGGCAAAGCACAGATTTGTTATATGCATGCTTATGTGAGACTAACAAGTTTTGATGGGGCGTTACTTTCTGGGCTGCCTATTGGGTAGTTTTGTGACAAGACAACCTATTTGTTTTTGAAGTGTATGGCTTGATTGTTTTGATCAGTTTGTTTGCCAAGATTAAAAAACAAAACAAAACATGAGTCAGATAAGCACTTGCGATTAATGAAATTTTCATGTCACTTAAATTGCAGTATAGCTGCATGTTCCTCTATGTGATTTATAATTGGAACTGTTGTTTTAAGTTTTCTGCATGCTCCTTTTCACTCATGAATCTATTTACCACGTTATGATGAGCACTATAATTTGGTCAGTCGTTCTATTGGTCCAGAGTTGTAAACTTTTATTGTATGCAAGTGAGTCTCATGATGAGCATGTGCTTGATTTTTGGCGATGATTGAAATGTTGCGCTATTTTAATCATGTTTTGGCACATTGCAAGTGATGTAATTTCCCTTGAGTCGAGGCCCTTGATTTCGTTTATTTATTCAGGCATACTTATTGGTTCAGAGGTGAAGGTTACCATTCTATAGTTTAGTCTAAGAGGTGCAGTAAATACCCTGAAGAACACACAACCATCAGTAAAGCAGAACATGAAAAACTTAAATATAATTATACAGTTAAAATGGACGGCTGAGAAACGGCAGGCAAATGGATATCTAGAGCTTTAATATGGTTTCCCAGGCTTATCGAACTGTTAAGCTAAATTTTCTAGTGTATGGGCTAAAGCATTTTAATGTCAAAGCAAACTGTTAAAACAACTAAGGAAAAGCCAGTTAAATGGATGGTTATTAAAGAATGATTTAATGGCTTTAAACCATACAGCTGCCGTTTTAAATGCTTTCTGAAATCAACTAAATGGTCCAGGATCATGTTTGTCGTTTAAACTGCTTATTAAATTAATCTAACAGATGGGGATTACCGTTTTAACAGAATGGGTTGAAATGAAAATGGTTTGTGTAATGGGTTAACGGTTTGATAAAATGTCTAAATGGATAAAAAACCGATAGCCGTTAGTGTACGTTTTCCCATGCGAGGTCACATATCGGGGAAATCCTGTCAGTGTAGGAGGCCACATTTTTATATATGAAGGCAAAGAGTTTGAAGACCATGCCTTTCTCATATTTGAAGCAATTCGTGGAATTCTACAATGAAACAGATTTAATTGTTCTTTGCAAATGCCCTTTGTTATAGTTATTTATTATTAATGTAAGTCTAAAATGTTTTCGACCATTTTTATCCCTTAACCCTTTTACTGCCAAATTTACCCAAAAGCAAATTTTGACAAAATTTCATCTTGTGAAATTTTCAAAAAACAACTAGCCCCATGTGTAAGTACAGGCAGAGAGATTTTATTTGAATAGTCACATCATAGGATTTGGTCCACAGACTCAAAAGATAGAGTCACCTTACAAAACTCCATCAGGCACTCTGGCAGTGAAAGAGTTAATAAAATCTCCACATCAATTATGCTTAGCACTATCAATTCAGCCCTTATACGACTACAATGAAGACATTGACTACATTTACACTTAAAAAGGGGCAATCTGCTTATTGATCCATGTCGGGTGTATAATCGCGGGTCCCTTGACTATTTGTGTGCTCACAATGGATGCCAACGCATCCTTTGACTCTCTGACTTAGCCTTTGACTCTCTGACTGAAATGTAACTTAAGAAAAGCGATAATTCGAAGCTTCCGCACTACTTTCCTTTATATTAGCAATTGCAATCACTCAACGTGTAAATTATTTTGACTTATATAAAATATTTTAAGGTGTTAAGCCAGGAGAATGTATAGAATGCTAGAAAAACAAATATGAAGTCGAGCAGTTTTGAATTGCGCTCAAAGTTGTTTTCATCTGTATGCAAATTACCTGTCGTTTCCATCAAACTGAATTATCCTGGCTTTTTTACGACTTTTCAATTTGCTCTGTTTCATTTTATATTGTTTTTGTGAAACGGTAATTCTTTCATGTGAATTTATGCTTTCAAAAGGAAAAAAAACTTTGAGGAAATGTTGCGTTTACAGACCCGGAGATACAAGTGTATTTTGCTTCACGTACACTTATATAAAAAATTACCCTTCTTTTGGCAGATTTTGCTGGAGATAAAAATATTGCCTTTGATTTCTCAGATGCTTGCCTTTTTGGGCACCCTGTTTATTTTGACTATCAGGATTTTTTAGGCTTTGCCTCAGACTAATCATTCCAAAGTTTTAATGCAGGAAAGTTATGATAAATGCTGTTACTGAATAAAGTCATGCAACTCATTTTAAGACTGCATAAATTGATCTTTCTGCTATCTTTTGTTTTTCTATTGTCTCCAAAACAATCAAGATGTTTCACCAGTTTTCACTTACAAATAACAGGAGACGTTTGATTGCCCGAAAAATTTGTATTTACTTTCAACACATTTCAATAGGTGCAATTTCATAATGTGTTGGTTACAAGAACAGGTTTACAAAATTGGCTCCACCAATTTCTCAACTAGGAAAGAATTAGTGACTACTGGTGTTAAAAAAAAAGTAAAATGTCTGAGAGCTTTTGAATCATTAAATGTAACGCAGTGCATAAGCGAAAAGTGATTTATAATGCTAGGTACTTTTCACTTTGTCGTGATTGGGCGAGCTGCTTTGGGTTCTTATTAACCCATAGAACTTACCTCTGGAACTGTCACAAGAAGTTCTATTGTTCTTTTTTTTTGCGTATCCATGGAAATTTCCCCCAGGCAATTTTGGGGAAGTTGGTTTCACACAAAAAGTCGCTTCCCCACGGGCAACAGCCATTTGCCAAGAGGGAAAACAGGTTGTATAACTGCACCTATTAAGTATGATCATTTCACTTTGTCAGATCACCTGGAAAAATAGCTTTCAATCCACGTGAATTATTAGGAATTTAATCAATTTGTCTGACAGTGTTTCTTTGATCTACAATTTCCCAAAAAACTTCACTTGCCTGTCAGGCAAGTTATTAGTTAAGAATGCATAAAAATCAACTAGCCCTGGGCGATCAGACATGACTTCCACATTTCCTTGTCACCCAAAGGAAAAAATCACCTTCAGCCACCAGCCCAGGTGCTGCTATACCAGATCCCTTTTGTTTTTTGATTTTCTATGCTCTGTTAAAGTTCTTTTTTCTGTCAGTGCCATAAAGCCTGCCGTGTTGTCTTGTCATATTTTGTTTAAAGTAGACAGTGTGTTAAAGCTGTTGTTAGGGTAGTGTATATTAGAGCCTCACCCTTAACATGACATTTACAGCAGCATCAATATCAGTGTTAATTTTAAGTGAAACTGTATGAAATTGATCTACTGACAAGAATTTTATTAAATTTACTTTGACAATTTCTCAATTTTCTTTTTTATTAGGTTAATAGCCAAGATGTTAAGAAAGAGTCACCACTTCAGTTTAAGTTTCGAGCAAAATTCTACCCAGAAGATGTTTCTGAGGAACTCATTCAGGAAGTCACAAGGGTATGTATATGATTGTTAAGGGCGAGGTACATGGCTTTTAAAAAGCCTGAACCATGACAGATAAGGCCACAGTTAAATGATGAATTATGCATATTATGACTATAAATTATTTAAATAAATTTTTAGAATTATGATGCCATATTTTGACAGCACACTATGAAATGAGTTCAAATGAAGATTTTCCATTTTCGCACCTACATTCTGTGCTGCAATTGGGTCAGTGTCACAACAAACATTAAGAGCAGCAGTTTACAGTCAATTCCCTCTATAGCGGACACCATGGGGACCTCAAGTTAGCAAGAGTCCATAATAATTTTGTGTTTAATTCAGCCAAACGTCTGTAATTTATTTTTGGGCCGGGATTTAGCTGCTGTCCATATTAAGGGACTCTAGCTTAATATACTTGTTTAATTTATATTTTGGAAATTGCTTTTTGAGGAAATACATTTTTGAAAATGACACGTTTATAGCAGGTCTAACACCTTAAGAAGATATTGCACATGTGGAGAGTTATATAGGACAAAGTGTTTGTCTTTGCATTTTCCCATCTTGTATTAAAGTATATTCATTTTAAGATTTTAATAACAACAGTGTCAGAAATTATTAACAGTGACAAAAAGTGTAATTCTTCTTGTTAATTTCATCACTATCTTTCTTTGTGAAAGTTGAAACTGTCTGTTTTTGTAGAGGCTGTTCTTCTTACAAGTTAAGGAAGACATTTTGACGGAAAGAACATATTGTCCTCCAGAAACTGCTGTTTTGCTGGCCTCTTTTGCTGTAAGTTAAAATGATCAGATTTTAATGATTTAATACTAGCTAATTGGGCTGATCATGGAGACAGCACAGGGTAACTGTGCTATCTTATCCTGAGGGTTCGAAGTTAAAAAATCCTCAGGTTGCTTTTTGGTGACCAACTGGAGAAATATAGCCAACAGATGCAAATTGTTAGTTTCCAGTTTGTATAATTTAAATGATGTAGCTTATAGTATGGCGCGATCCATCAGATTTGATTGTTTGAAAATATTTTGGACAGAAGTCAGTATAAATTTGGAGGTAAACTGTCTTTGCTTATGCGATTTGGCACATTTTTTGTGACGAAAGCAAAGAAAAATAAGATAAAATGTTTGTTTTAACTTTATTCTTTGAATTTAAATCTAAATCATAGATAAATCTCGTCGACTAAACCAGAATTTTTAGTCGCCAAGGAGAAAATGTTAGTCACATTGGTGGCCATATCAGTCACAATTTGGTCAGACAAAATAGGTCATCATAATTTGGCCTTGCTTTGAAATGGAGCCTGGGGCAACCTTGGAAATGGCGTATTGAGATCGTGGTTACAGAATGATATCCGGCAGGAGTTGAACCCGACAGTTTTCTGAATATCGATCTATTTTCATATCTGAGCAGTCCTGATCACAAATTAGGCACTTAAGTGCAAAATTAAGGATGTTACCTTCTTCATCAAGGAATAAAAAAGACCAAGACAAGCCACTAAAATAACAGCGTGATTACCCTAGTGGGGCAAAGAGATGGCTGAGAATTCAGACTATAACTATGTGGCTGTTTCCTTATGTACAGTTGCAAGCTAAGCATGGAACAAGAAGTCCAGAGGTGCACAATCAGGAGTTTTTAAAAGCTGAAAGATTATTGGCTGAAAGGTAGAATTTAATTCTTTATTCAATTATTGTTCTTTGATTTTAGTGTTAAAAAATTCTCACTTGTTTTACCCTCTAACAAGCATTCCTAGGAAGATTGAAGATTTGCATTTGACCACCCCCCTTCCCCCCACCTCCTCACCCCCTCCTTACTATTTTGTTTTCACCCCAACAGTCATGACCTACTTAAATAAGACTGTCTTTAATGGGAATGCTTGTTTTGCAGGCTTGCTTTGTCATTTATAGTTTATCTTATGTGCTTTAAAGTTGTTTCTTATATCTTATGCTTGCAGAGTAATGCAAACCCATGCAAAAGACAATCTTCCAGAAAAAGTAGCACAATGGTGGTCTGAACATGCCATGTTGTCAAGGTGAATCATGTAATAGGACATTTTAACCCTTTATATATGTTCCAAGAGTCATGTCTGACTCAAAACATAATCATGTGAAAACAAGGCTACTAATGAGAAAGAGGAAATGCGTCCGTCTTTTATCAAATTCTCCATTTATGTCCAGAAATGCACACAATGGCGGATCTGGCAAAAAATCTCCAGAACGCTGGCAAAAATTTAATTTCAATGTTAAGCCCTAGGGTAGAGGGGCTGGGTATCCCTGGGGAATTTGACTGTATTTCCTTTCCCCTGGGTGGGGAATAATTAAAGATTTGATGTGATGCAAGATCTTGAGGGTGGGGGTGTTTGGCAAGATCTCGCAAATGCCTGGAAATTAGCCTCAGCCTACCATCTTGAAAACATTACCCAGAGTTCCTTGGGATTGCTGTTTTGCGCCTGCTTACCATTTTGGAAGTTGCTTCTCATTGCCCATTCATTGTTGAATATTAATTTGTATGACTAAACAGATTTAAAAGGTGCTTGATTTAAGGAGAAATGCCTCTGTACAAAGCGTGGGACATAACTAGATGGAAATATGCATTGAAATTTATAACCTCTTAAATCAAACAACATTTACTGCCAGGGAAGGGGTATGAGTATGGCCAGCCCACCCTACAATTACTGGTGCATAAATGAGATTACGAGAGGTGCTCCCTGTAAAGTAGAGAAGTTGACGAAAATGGCGAATCTGACGTGAACGGCAAATCTGGCAAAAATTCTCCATGGGTTTGGTGAATATTCAATTTGGATGCAAAACATGGCCCCTTAGAGATTGGCGATTATGACAAAAATGGCGAATGACGAAGACAGTGAAAGCTGGCCAGCAATGGCAAATCCAGTGAAAAAAACACCAGGGCCCAGTTGTTCGAAGGCCGATTAGCGCTTAACCCGGGGTTAACTTTAACCCCTTGGTTTCTTTTTCTTGTGTTCAAAAGCATTTGCTCGGATAATTTTCTCTCTTATTTTTAGAGCTTCCAATTATCAACTTGTGGACAAAAAGAATTAAAACTGAATTGCTTTTTAAGCTTTCAAATCTGAATTCAAATCTCACACTAACCCTGGGTTATCTTAACTCAGCTTTGAACAACTTGGCCCAGAGGGTTGAGAGGGCTATTTTGGCAAAGATGGCATATTTGGCAAAAATGGCAAATATGGCAAACACCCACCAAAGTCTTAGCAAAAATTTAAATGAAATGGCAAAGGGGCCTTTTGAAAGAAAGGGGCAATTTTGAGAAAAAAAAAAATGAAAATGGCTAATATGGCGAAAATTTGTCAAAGCCTTAACTGCATGTCAAATAGGATGGCATAGGGGTCCCTTGAAAAGTTGCGATTTTGTAGAAAATGGCAAAAATGGTGAACGTGGTGAAAATTTCCCCAATTCTCCCAACTAAATTTCTTGTAATAGAAGATCCAAACACATGTGATCAAATTGAGTTCTATGTGTTCCACTTGTGCTTACTGGAAGTGCTAAAGAGTGCTGGCTACATACCAGTACCTTTTGTGTATGTTTTATATCAACCTGGAGATTAGGGTACTAACAGGCTCCTCTGGTCGCCCGCAATTAAGATCACCAAACAAAGTGGCTAAGTGAATTAAAGCAGAGTCCAAATGTCATATTAAAATGTTTGAGTGAAACCAAAGAATTAGCTAAAGTGGTATCGTAAAATAATTTTGTTTCTGGGACCAGAAGGATTTGATTCTACTTGCACTGTGGAAGACTAGCATCTTGAGTTATTTTGAGCCCCAAGGAAGCAGAAGCATTTGATAATCATTAATGCCTGAGAGGTTGTTTTGTTCTTATAGGGAAGATGCTATGATTGAGTATCTTAAGACTGCTCAGGATTTAGAAATGTATGGTGTCAATTACTTTGACATCAAAAACAAGAAAGGGACAGAGCTAAACCTTGGTGTAGATGCATTGGGTTTGAATATTTATGAAAAACAAGACAAGTAAGTTTTAATTTGGTATTAGAACCATTTGAATAGGGTTCAATAGTATTAAAATGATTATTGATGTTATGATCTAGTGCATCCCAGTGAAAATTTTTAATACTGTTGGAGTTTACTAGCGATGGTAAATTCTCCCATTACATATAACATGTCAGCAAAAGAGATATGTTGACTTCTGGCTGTGAAATGTAAAATGGAAATTTTTAATTTTTTTTTTTATCCATTACCAGGCTAACACCAAAGATTGGATTTCCTTGGAGTGAAATAAGAAATATCTCTTTTAATGACAAAAAATTTATCATCAAACCCATAGACAAAAAGGCACCGGTAAGTCATGTTGCTATTTTAATTAAAGAAATCATGTGGAATATGATAATGATTAAGTCTTTTTTGTCTAAGAGAATATTTTATGCAGCCATTAAACTTATTGTTAATTTCGTAATTTTAGGATTTTGTTTTCTATGCATCACGGTTGAGGATAAACAAACGAATTTTGGCCCTTTGCATGGGAAACCATGAACTTTATATGAGGCGCAGGAAGCCAGACACCATTGAAGTTCAACAGATGAAAGCTCAAGCTCTGGAAGAAAGACAAGCAAAATTGAAAGAAAGGTAAGCTTTCTTATCAGTGACTATGTTAATGAAATGTGTGTTGAAAGATTCATTACAGAGAAATTGCCTACACCTTGTACTCATTTACTATAACCAATTTGCCGCTATATCTTGCACTGTAAAATGATGTTCAAAGCAACCTAAGCCATTTAGCGGCCACCAGAGGAAAAGACCTAATCTGCAAACTATGGTTGCTTTCATTCCCATTTCAGATTCCCTCTATTTGACTACTAAACAACCAGATTCACTGAAGTACTTAGGGTGCTTTTTTTTTGGGAGAGTTCCAAAACAGATTTGTTATCTCAGATCATATGGATTCTTCACTTAACCAAAAAAAATTGAATCGGAAAAAGGATCGTTTACCATGACAACGGCATTTCCTCATGCTCCTCGTGATGAGAAAAATAGGGGAAAAAACAACAAACTGATCCTTGTGGCGAAGACAAGAAGGAGAAACAACTTAAGCTATTTATGAATATACAAAATGTATATATTTCAGTTTGAACCCAAATGTCTCTAGAATTCACCGAATTTTGGGGCAGTTCAGGTGTAAGTGGGCTGATACTGTCCTTGATTGGGTGTCCTGTGATGAGAGATCACAGTGGTAGATTGTAGAGTGCAGTGTGTAATAAGACCCTGCTTTTTTATGCCAGTCTCATTCTGACTGCAGCTTGATGTAAAATCCAACTTTGTCCATCACTGATATGAGCTTCTTCAGCTTGTTGTTCAAGGACTATGTGGTGCTTCTCAGACATTCAGCTCCAAAGTTGCTTTGTTTTGCTCTTCCCTTTGACAGTTATTTTCTACTTAGTTGGTTTTTTTTGCTTTTCGTACATTGATCATGACTTCTCTTCGAATAATCGTTTATTTAAATCCAGAATATGCAGAAATAGGTGTAATTCTAAGTGCTGTTGAAGCTATTTTGCCTTTGTGTTGTTGTTGTTGTTGTTAGTTTTTTTAACTCTGTGTTGTATGATCATTGTGATTGCACAGCATGACCATGAAACTGCTATGGACTTGAAAAATTGCCATCTAGGCTATGATAAAATTCTTATCCCATAGTTGACGTTGCATTCTTGTTCTATTTTAGGCAAAAACTGGAGCAAGAAAAGGTGGCCCGCGAGAAAGCTGAAGCAGAAAGAAAGAGATTAGAGGAAGAAATAGCTCAACTTAAGGCTTCACAGGAAAAACAAGCAAGAGGTTGTCATAACCTGTGCAGTTTATTGTTGAGTTTCATGATTATGTTCTGTGCATCATACAGCAATTTACAACTTTAAATATCTCTTCTCCGAACTGCGGTTTTTTAAAGGATAAATTTTGCCAGTTTACAAGGTCAGGAACTTCAGCGTTAATGGGCTGTCTGTATTAAGTGTGTCGTGTTACTTAAGTCAAAATGAACTTTTCATTAAGTGAAACAAAATAAGATAATGTTATTGTCAAAGTATATGAAGTTTTCTACACAAATGTAAGTGAAAAAAGACCAAACTTTGGTCCATTGTCACCATTTCAAGAAGGAATGGGCAAAATTAGTCATCAGAGCAACAAGTTATTTACTTCTTATGGGTTTGTAATGCGGAAAAAATTATCAATATACATTATGATGCAGTTAGATTTAGCAACACTCTACATGAGCAATTTTTTTCTCTTGTGCAGCTGGTTAATTGTGAAATTTCTTTCATTTGGATAGCAGTATTGTGAAAACAAGTAGATGATTCAACTGTTTACCTCAGTTGCATAATGCATTTGCATAAATATTTCTGTTATTTTTGCTGCTTTTGTTTAACTTTTTTCAATTAATACTATTTCAAAAAGAAAAATGCATTATTTAGCAATACTATTGAGATGATATACTCTGGGGAAGCTGTTCAAAGCACTAACCCATGATAAATCACTGCTGTTTGTGTTTTAAACATCACTTAGAGCTGAGATGACAAGGAAGTGTCTATTAGTGAATTGAAAAACAAAACGTAAAAAAAAGTGGGTGTTGTCAGACTTAAAATATGTCTGTATAATGGGGTTGAATTTAGAGAAAATATTAGGGCTATCCCCAAGGACAAAGAAAACTGTCTGTTATAAGTTGCCTGTATTCCCATAAAGCACTGGGTTGACTTTAATCAGTGGTTGTATTATAATTATTTATTGAAATTCTGTGATTTTATCCATAGAAAAGAGAGAGGCAGAGGAGAAAGCTGCAGAGTTGGCCAGGAAAAAAGAAGAACTAGAACAAGAAACCAGAAGGAAAGAAGAAGAGAGCAGAATGCATTTAGCTGAAATAGAGGAAATCAGGAAGAAAAAAGCTGAGGATGAGGAGGAAAAGGAGAAATTGGTATGTCTAGACTGCGAACAACAAGTCAGGACTGTTATTTGTTTTTTGTCTTGTAGTCAACTTTTTGGCTTGATCTGGTTTCTTACTTTTGTCTGCCAGGCAAGAGAGCTGCAGGAAAAGGAAGAAAGATTTACAAAGTTAGAGGAAGAGGAGAAAAGAGTAAAAGAGGAACAGGAACGAATTCAGCAAGAGGTAACAATCACAGAAAAAAAAATTGCTAACTAAATTATTGATGTTTCCAATCCAGTGCCTGCCTTGTTTCTCCTAAATCTAGGGTTTTTAGAACAGTGAATATCACTGAAAATAGAAGGTCAAGTGTTAATGTTTGACTGAGACATGCACACAGCTTGTTCACTTCATTGAAGTTGAATTGTTTCCTTCAAGAAAGTTTCATACTTTGGCCAAACCACTAAATAGATTAAGGTGGTTTTGTCAGAGGGAGCATTCAGTTACCTAGGTAACCACTATTGGAAAACATTTTGGCATCAGAAATCTTTCATATCTTATGGGAAAAGTAGACTATGAGTAGTCCCCCATTTTTCCTCAGGGACAGTAGAGTGAGCAAAACGCAAACGCGCGTGAAAATCACCGCACTTGAGAAAAGGCGGCACGGGGCGGGGATTTTCTCGCGTGGGATGATTTTCCGTGTTTCACTCGCTCTACTATCCCTGAGGAAAAATGGGGGACCACTCGTAGTCTATGGGAAAAGGTCAAGGGTGTTTATTTTGTTAGGCCAAATTATTACAGATGATTGATTGGTTGCTAGGCAATCATCTAGAGAATTTTAGAAGTGCAAACATTAACAAGAAAAAGAACTGTTTCAAGTTTTGCTGAATTTATGAGATTGATGAGAAGATTTCAGGAAAATCACGGTGGGATGTGTTGTTTATCCTTTTTTTAAATGTTGTTTATTAGCTTGAGGCACAAATAGAAGAGAACAAGAAACTTCAGGAGCAAGCCACTGCATTGCAAGAACAGGTTATGGTGCAGGAGAAAGTTGAAATGGAGGAACAACAGACATCCCTGGAAGCTGAGCTCACCATTGAAAATATACAAGGGGACAGGTCAGAAGAGGATCGACTGACAGAGGCGGAAAAGAATGAACGCCAGAGAAAGATGCTTCAGGTATGATACATGAACTATGCAAATTCAGTGACACGTCAAGCGTCATATATAGAGTTTTTCCTTGCTGGCGAATTTGAGGTGTACGATCTTGCCCTTCTCAGGGCGCGAAAAGGGTCTTGTCTGGTCTTCCAGGGCAATTAGATTTTCTTGGTGGGCAAGTAGCTTTTAAAGCTTACTTGCCCAAAGGCCGAAGGTCCAGGCAAGTCATGGTCTAACAAAATCATTAGCTAAGACAAGTAATTGGTGGCCCCAGGCAAGCAAAATGGGACATCTGCTTGGTCAAAGGACAAGCTGGAATTCAATTTTTGTTTTCGAGCTCTGCTTCTACAACATTCCCATCAAGATTTGGTATGGTTTTCAGTATGGAATTTTACGGTATTGTGTGGAACTGTTCGGTGATTCTTCCAAGACTTATACACTCTACCTTTTGAAGTCTACAAGTTTTGGTTAATTAACTCCTTGTTATCTGGCTAAAAATGAACCAAATTCACCACATTTTTTAAAAACAATTATATCTTTGCAGGTATTTAGAGCAGCTTAAAAACCTATACCTCTTTTGAAAGGGCAAAAGATAATCTTTCAGGAAAAAAATATTCACGTTCTGAAACCCATAATATTTCACACAAAAAATAGCAAGATTGGGTGAATACTAATTTGCATACCAGAATTTGACACCTGGAGTAAATAGCTGTAGTTTTCAAATGTTAATATCTTTTCTTGTAGCAACTGCAAGAAGATTTGCAGAAAGAAGAGAAGAACTATTCTAGTTATGATAAGCTTCATATGCAAAACCAGAAAGAAGGACGAGACAAGTACAAAACCCTTAAACAGATAAGACAAGGGAACACTAAACAGAGAGTTGACGAGTTTGAAGCTATGTAAAAACATTATTAGGGAATGCCATGGTAAACAAAGGTGAGAGTCTTTATCTTGTCACTTCCTAAGATTATTTATGGCTGGAGTAAAGTAATTTTACCAATAGCATTGTAAGGACTGTTGGCCAGAATAGTTAGCACTAGACTTGCCTGACATGTAAAGTGCAAAAATTGTACAGCCATCTCCTTTTACGAAAATTAATTAAAGGTTTAGATCCTAAAGAAACGTACGTGGTACATCAGTTTAGACGTAAAAACTGACAATTTGAGTGCCAACCCTTAGAACAATAGGTCATACTTGGCTCTGAGGCTAGTGAAGGGAATACTTAAAGCAAAAGAAATGGCATTAGTATTCAGGGATGAATTGTTCATTACCCCTTGGCCTTAGATATAAATGTTGGGTATTGATTCTGGCCATGGCTGACAGTTGTTACCAGTCCCCTTTATAGTGGCCTGTTCGCGTTCAGTTATGAACTTCTCTACTTTGGAGACATTTTACAGAATTGTCAGTTTTCAAATCAGTTGTGGCTGCACAGAAGCTGTACATGCTGAAATTTGCATGCATTAGCAAAGCCTACTCTTTAGGTACAGTCGAACCGCCCCTTACAGACAACTTTCTATGGCGTCCTCACTGTCCGGGGTATGAACAAAATGCTCTTATGTGCAGAAATGCATGCAGTGGCGAAAATGGCAAATCTAGCAAAAATTCACCCGAGGGTTGGCAAAAATTCAAAGGTGATGTTAAGAGGTGCTACCTGTAAAGTTGCGAATTGACGAAAATTGCAAAAAAGGTGGTCATTTGTCAGAGGGTTGGTGAAAATGCAAATGAGATGTCAAAAGGTGCCCCTTGTAAAGTTGCGGATTTGATGAAAATGGCGAATTTGACAAAAATGGAAAATTTGGCGAACAGTTGTACGTCCTGAACGTCAACAATAACAAGTGGAAGTACATCTTTTCTCTCTTTTACTGGTCTGACTCAATAACATAACAATACAGGAGTAGAAACTAAAGTTTCAAATTTGGTTGTGTGCAACTGAAGCGTTTCATCAAAATCAGAAGAAAACTTCGCCTTCCAGTCTTGACGTCCAAGACGTCAGCGTTCTCGTTGCTCGTCATTAGGGACTTTAAGATTCAACGACGCGGACGGCAACGAGAACGTCCAAAAAACAATAGGTTTTATAAGCAAAACAACAACTTTGCACGTGTATCACGCTTTTTGGTAAAATTCTAAGCCCGTTTTTGCACGACTATGACGTGAAAATGCCTAATTTCGCGTTTTATGAAAGATATAAACAAGCAACGACGAAATTTTATTTCTCTTTTTGAACTTGGATATTGGCCCTAGGATTTCAATTCCAGGAGGGTTCGCCTATATTTGACAAAGTGAGTGGGTAGGAATAATTGCGATAAAGACTGAAAGAACGCAAATTCACTTTTTAAGCAACGTTCTCGTTGACGTCATGTCGTTGGATCTTAAAGTCCCTAATATCTCAAAATGTTGTCCTCCTCTCTCTTTTTTTAGCTTTTCCATACATCTGTAATGTGTTACTGTTGTGTAATTTCTCAACTGTTTCTCAATTTTTTTTTGTCTTATTCTTCCACCTCAATTAGTATTATATGTTTCCTTAGACGATGAACTTTACTCCACTTTGTCTCTCTTGACCAAGGTGTCTAAATGGGTACCAGCCACATACTCCTGGGGGGTAAACCTACGATGGACTACCATCCCGTTAAGGGGGAGTAGCAATACTCCTGGGCGTACTTCATGCCAAGGAAACCGGGATAAGCTCCAGCCATTTATACCTTTGCTTTTGTTACCTTTATCAGTAGTGACAGAGTACCTTGTATGATTCATGCATTCTTTTTTGCCTTTTTTAGATGCTGATACTGTGTCTTTGATATGGGACCATGTCAGTTAGCGTGAATGAGCTGCTGCATTCACTGCTTACTACACTGTTATCCGCTATGGGAACATGATTATTTTGCACATTCGAAAATTTGATATGAGCATATTATTATTAATTAATTATTAGATTTTGTAAGGTTAGGGTATAATAAACGTTAGTAAGATTTTGAATATAAGCACTGCTTATTATTATAGTTACAAACCGTAGACACTATAATCTCTCCTGAAAATAACCCCGGTTGTAAGAGACAAATCCTTTCAGTTATAAACAAACAGTACAAGGTGTTTTTAATCAATGGACAGTATGTTAAAGACCATTTGTACTGTGGAAAGTAAGCACGCTGCCCATTTTATTTTGTTTTGCAATGTTTTTTTTCTTTTAGTTACTTAAAATGCATAGAAAAAATTCCCGGTAGTATAAGTGAATTAACAGGAGTGCGGAGCTTGTATTCGAAATTGTACATTTTGTGTATTCCTGGTTCTTTTCTGGTCCTGTTCCATAGTCTTGAGGCCGCTAAATGGACCTTTGAAATCTCCCTTGATTCTATACCCATGACAAGTTTGGTAGGACCAGTGTCAACTTCAGGTTTGGATTGTGATTTGCCTCAGTTGATGCAAGGTCGATAATTATTTTGTTGATGTAATTCTAAAGTTTACTAAATCTCTTATTATACTATGTATTTCAAGAGTCTTGATTCCTAATGTCACAGACAAGTCAAAAGAAATCAGCAGACGACCTGTAGTTTCATGCAGGTTTTGCCGTTGTTATATTATAATCACATTTTGTTAGTAAATAGTTAGAAGCTATTTTTCTGCATTGGTATAATAAAACAAAGCCCTTTCTCACGGATATGGACTGGAGAACTGCCTTAGTCTTGGCTTCATGGTAAAGGTAATAGACCTTAATAAAATGGAAAAAACTGATCACACTGCCTCTTCTCTTTTAACTCCTTTGCAGAGTTTTTCTGTTTAAAGTTTTTTATAAACAGTCTTGACCAAGTAAATTGGTCTATGAAAAAGATGAAAGGCTAATTGGCTAGTTACCGAGATCATCACGCTACAGTTACCACTAGGGAGGGAAATTTTTCGACGTCTTGAAGTGTTTTATGTATATTTTATAATCCAGTCAAAATGTAACGTTTTTTTAGAAATAGCGGTATTGTGTAGTAGTCGGGTGAGATTTGGCGGCGAAGCCGTCACGAGCGGCATAAGCTAGGGTCTGCCGGATTATGCCGGCATAATTTTGAGCATAATACTATATCTGGAGCATCAGGCATAATGCTGGCATAATACTAATATTTTTGGAGCATAATGCCTCTGTTTCTGAAAACTGTGAGAGGTGTATGCAAATCTTGTCAGCAACTCGCTCTTAGCGACGCTCTAGAATGTACAAAGTTGATAAAAGTGGGAATATTTTAACTTGATACGTTAGACTCGTACCCAGTGCATTTTGCTATAATCCAAGTTCATTGGAGAAAGAAATATAGTAAGCCTTTCAATGCCTCACAATTTCCGTCCTTTTGCTTGCTCATCAAATGTTTAACTGAATAATTATTGTCTAACAATTCTTTCAAAAATGAAAGACTAGGAATGTTTGTTAATAGATACAGGCCTATGGGGGGGGGGGGGGGGGTGGTGGGGTGGAAGTGTCATTTTAGTCCGGCATAATTTGAGTATAATACCTCCAGTCGAGCATAATTTTGAGCATAATACCCTAGTTTCACGGGTGACGCCCGAAAGCATAATACTCTATTTTTCGAGCATAATCCGGCAGACCCTAGCATAAGCCGCGAGATTCAAACGCTTCGTCTCCACTCCCTTTTTTGGATCATGGCTCCGCCTCCAAAATTTTAATCGCTCACTGCCGCCATCTACGCAGGCTAGAAATAGCTTTACAATTTCAAGGTCTTTTAAAAATATTTGCACCAATGTGCCTCCAAAACAATTTGGATTTTAAATGTAAAGAGAATAAAAACGAAAGTAAGTTTTGGCGACTTGAGAACCTATAAAGACAAATAGGCGAAGTAAACTTATAAACGGTTGAAAAGCCCCGTCATACCCAGACTGCCCCTGGGTCTCCGAGGATGCGTCACACCCTGTCCCAGAGGTTCTTTTAGGGTTTTTTTGCTTCCGATTCGTTTTCACCTCTTCCTGAGAAAACTGCCGACATTTCGAGACGCCACCGGTGATTTCCCGCAAATCGACGTCTAAGAGACGAGCGCAAGAAATTCCATGCTGATTTCCCTTCACTATTCAGATCTTGGTAGTGCTTAGAAGTTTGCTTAATCCAATCAGGAGCACTATCCAGATCTGGGTTTTGTCATCCTACCGGTAGCCTCCCACGCAAGCGTTTTTAGGGGAGCTCGTTTTTCATGTGGGGAGGCATGAAAAACGAGCTCCCCTAAAAACGCCTGCGTGGGAGGCTACCCCGCCGGTGGCGTCACGAAGTCGGTTATTGTCTCGGGCTTCCCTTAGCGCGGCTCGTTCTCTCTCACGTGGAGAAAATTTCAAGAAAAACCTTTAGGACCAGGAGAGATCCGTCCACACGTATCCGGATATTTGTGAAAATTTCCTCCAGCCTAGTCCCTAGGCGTTCTCTCTTGACCCGTTTTTCCGCGCGATGTTTGACGGTACAGGGTCCGAAATTAACTTTTTAATACGGGCGCCAACTGGCGATCAAGTATAAATTTTTGGTCGCCAGAGGGCAAATTGTGGTCGCCAAAAATCCCCCCTCCCTTTTTTTTTTAAATAAAAGTTTTAACACGAATAAAAAATGCATGGTATGGACGTTTTTATGATCAAAAATTGCACTACTTTCGCTCCCAATACCACAGGCGGCCAAGACGTAGTATGTGTCACTGAATGAATATATTAATATCCACATGGACAAATTAATGCGATGAGTCGTCGAAACTCCCATGGACTAAAATAGTCTAAAAGTCAAAATATAACAAAACAAAGCTAAGATACCTTCAACTGAACGTATCCTTGTCTTTCCTGGCCGGTTTAAGTGGCATTTTGTTGAGTTTTGAAATTATAGGTACTATCCACTAAAGAAGAATTAAAGGCTGGCTACAAAACAAACAGACCATCTCCACGCGCCTTCACACGAAGCGCTATAAATTCGAGAATAATCGACGAATCCGCTCCAAATAACCATCGGCTAATCTGCAGGTAACGTGTGCTCCTGCTTCTGGCTCGCTTGCTCCACAAAACCCATCACAACTGCACAATAATTGCTCGCTCATCAACAACCACTGTTGACCTTTACGCTTCGATATGACCGCATACGACCAGGTTTAATACGCGACGTGAATATTCAAGCTCAGCGACCGCGTTCGCGCAACAATGCAGCACTTGCTATGGGAGGGATGGTACTATTGCTTCCAGGTCAATCGACTGACCGAAGGTTCGCTGCGTTAGTTTTGACCAGAAAACAAAAGGCGATCGCGGGACCGTCCGTAAGTTTTCAACAGGGCAGCCCTGGTTTTCATGTTCGAATTCTTCTAACGTTCGCTGTCTCAGCTGCTGTCACATTGTTCGTCCAGCCGCTTGCATAGGTTCTTGACTCTACCAGACTTATTTGCTTAGATTAACAACGTCTTACTCCATAATATGTTGTCCAAACTGGTGAAGGAGGAGGAGAATTTTCCGCCCAGGAAAAAGGCAAAATCTGGCCCCCCGCTATGCAGCTGAATAGAAGATACAGCTGAAGATATCGTAAGGTAAAATTTATGTGCGCGATATCTTTTATTATTATTATTATTATTCTCAAAACTCAGGGGCACCCAACGATGATTTCCCCCTAAATGCATTGAAAACACATTTAAGGCTGTCCAGAGTACTTTTGATCGAAAAATGTATTCTAAACAGCGCTTACATAAATTTAGTCAGGAGGGCTAAAAGCGAAGCTAATGATTTATAGTTTACTCATACTAAATATAAAATATATCGTGTAATGCTAAGCGGAGAAGGCAACGAGACAGGGCCACTCAACGACTGTTTCCTCAAATACTTTCAATTGAAAACACTTCTGTAGCTATTCATAAAGTACTTTTAGCTCTATAGAAATGCATTCTAAGTGGCGCTATAAAATTTGCATCTCAGTGTTCGGCCATTCTAGAGGAACTTGAGTCTTTTCGAAATTACGAGGAATTCAGAATTATTTTCCCGAAAATTTTAGATGCAATTTAACGTATTACGAAGGAGATAATTTTTCAGATACCTTCTTTCATCACATTTTTGAATCCGAAAATTTTAGGATTCCATTTTACTCTCTAAGAAAAATAGCCTAACCCGGTGAGTGAAATGTGAAAAATTAAAAGTTGGATGCCCTTGACCAGAACTGTGAAAAACAACAATAGGTCTAATTGCAGCACACTTTCTTGTACATTTCCTTGCCGTTGATTTGCATGACTGCAACGTGAAACGTCCAGAAAACTTCCTGGTTTTCACTTTTTATGGAGAAAATGTGGTACATGTTCTTATTCACTTTTTCCACTGCCGCTCATTTTTTTTTAGCTCCGCTATAAGATTCGTATCTGTTCGGTGCTCCTTGGGCAAATTGGATCTTTTTAAAAAATGACAAGGGCATCAATATTATTTTCCCGATTGATTGACCTGGAAGCAATAGTACCATCCCTCCCATAGCAAGTGCTGCATTGTTGCGCGAACGCGGTCGCTAAGCTTGAATATTCACGTCGCGTATTAAACCTGGTCGTATGCGGTCATATCGAAGCGTAAAGGTCAACAGTGGTTGTTGATGAGCGAGCAATTATTGTGCAGTTGTGATGGGTTTTGTGGAGCAAGCGAGCCAGAAGCAGGAGCACACGTTACCTGCAGATTAGCCGATGGTTATTTGGAGCGGATTCGTCGATTATTCTCGAATTTATAGCGCTTCGTGTGAAGGCGCGTGGAGATGGTCTGTTTGTTTTGTAGCCAGCCTTTAATTCTTCTTTAGTGGATAGTACCTACAATTTCAAAACTCAACAAAATGCCACTTAAACCGGCCAGGAAAGACAAGGATACGTTCAGTTGAAGGTATCTTAGCTTTGTTTTGTTATATTTTGACTTTTAGACTATTTTAGTCCATGGGAGTTTCGACGACTCATCGCATTAATTTGTCCATGTGGATATTAATACATTCATTCAGTAACACATACTACGTCTGGGCAGCCTGTGCCAATACCAGAAAGCAACCGTACGTGTACGAGTGAAGTCTTATTTTTTCCATAAATTACTTTTTGGAGATATAAAGCTATCTGACCTAGAGCGTAGGAACAGAAAGCTGTCTGCCCATGACTGCACTGATCATGTCAAAACTCTATTTTCTTCCGATAACTATCAAGAAACGTAAACCCGAGTCAAGCCGCCATGTTGCTCCTACCAGGCCACGACCATCACTCGTACCAGTCCACAAAGTGCATAACGTACTTTAACTTACCGTTTTTCAGCTGAAAACATCATGGCGGCTTGGAAATCAACTCGTATTGATCGTAGCTGTTGTAGAGGTATTATTACAGGAAGGTTCGTTTCACTTTGAGTTAAAAAATATCAGCAGGACAAAAAGGAAGACACCTGTTTGCAAATAGCTTCGAGGATTCAATTCTTTATCAGTTTCTCCGAACGTTAAAGTCCACAATAAGGGCAGCACTAAAACATGGAATCCGGAATCCGGAATCCGGAAACGGAATCACGGAAACGGAAACGGAAACAGAATACGGAATCAAATATCAATGATAGAAAATTAAAGAATTTCACATCACACAATTTAGTACAATCCAGAGAGAATTTGTCGTAGTTTTCTTGGCAGTTTCCTTAAATATATTATTGTTATTGTGTCTTGATAAGGTTTGCCGTAGTGTGGGTTACTGCACTGCAAGGCCGATGAAAGTAATTTTACGAGTAATTTTTATTCACAAATTCATGGGTTGAATAATACAGTTAAATATGACTTTTGTAGCTAATTGTCAAGAATAGTAGTAGTTAGCCTCAGACTACACCACGTGATTGTCCCCAAACTGAATACTCCACACATGACCGACCGGTGACGTGACCACAGTTCCGGTGTTTTAGTAATAAGTTCAACTTTTTCGCCAAGCTGAATGCTGATGGAATACTGGTGTACCGGTAATTGAGTTTACGTGGACGTCCGTATTTTTGTTGAAGAGGCTTATTAAACATGGCGCATTATTTTGTTTTAATCGGTTGCGGAATGAAGCAAATGCATGCACAATTCTCTCTTCTCTTTGGACTCCACAATGTCATGGTTCTCTTGAGTACGTTGTCTTGATAAATAAAACTGAACACTGTTGAAGACAACCCAGAAAAGACACTGAGAAAAACTTGACGGCGACGCCTTTCAGTTATGTAAACGACGCCTCTGACGATTCAAACGAAGTCTGTCTCCATATAACTTACCTTTTTCTTAAGGCACTAGTTTTTGTCAGTAACGTTTTTCTCCTCGCTTTGCTGTCCAATGAGAATTGCATTCATTGCCGATAGCGGTATCAAGCGTCTTTTCACCGGAATCGACTCCTCTAGTGATATAGCAGGTCTCCTCCCCTCTACTCAGCTAATTTATTCATTTGTGTCTTTTTTTATCTGTTTATTTATTTCATTGTCATTGCTAATATTCTTTTTTTCAAATCGGTCGCTTGGAACCTTCTTTCACAGATTCCGTATTCCGTTTCCGTTTCCGTTTCCGTTTCCACGATTCCGTTTCCGTTTCTGGATTCCGGATTCCATGTTTTAGTGCTGCCGCCACAATAACAACCAGCTTTACAAGTTGCGAGCTGGCGACCAGCTATGAACTTCTGGTCGCCAGGACTACATTTTTAGTCGCATTGGCGACCAGGAAGGCGCAATTTCGGACCCTGCGGTAGAGTCCATGATTGACCTCGCCGAGGTCATTATGTAGCAGGCTTTTTGATAACATTGTCAGTGATCCAAACCATAAATTGAAGGTGCTCCTTCCACCAGACTATGACAACTCACGCTTTAACCTAAGACGATAGCGCCTTTTTAATATGCCAAAGCTTTGCACGAACAGAACAAGTAATACTTTTATATATGCGATGTCGAAACAGTCCGGACTGTAGTTTTATCCCACTTATATTCATGCTTTATATTTTAACATATTTCAATATGAACATGTTATATAGAATTTTTAATATTATCTTAAAAATCAGTTTTCGACTTATTATCTAGGATTCATTTGTAATTTTCAAGTATTGTAAAGTTTTTGTAAATAATTGCGTAATTCAGCCTTTGGCTGCGATGCAGTTTTAATAAACTAACTATCTATCTATCTATCTATCTATCTATCTATCTATCTATCTATCTATCTATCTATCTATCTATCTATCTATCTATCTATCTATCTATCTATCTATCTATCTATCTATCTATCTATCTATCTATCTATCTATCTATCTATCTATCTATCTATCTATCAATCAATCAATCAATCAAACAAGAACGTCAGGGGACTAGGCTGCCTTTCATCCACACACACATTCTCTTTCCTAGAGCCCCCCTGGGGGCCTGAGCATGAGGACCAGGAAGCTCTGGTGACGCATACGGTATTATAAAGGGGACACAGGATTTGGAGTCCTAGACTATTAAGACTTCCGGTCATTTCTGATTTGTCTACAACATTTCTAAAAGCGTTTACTTGCTCTTGCCGAAGTGTCAATGACTGTAAATTTAGGTGATTCAAAGCTTTTAAAAGAGGATCCTCCAAGTTACTTTTGAATCGGAAACGAGCGGAAGTCCTAAAATCTAGGACTTTAAATCCTGTGTCTCCAGAGCCTCGTGGTCCTCATGCTCACGCCCCAAGGAGGCTCCGCGGCCGAGAATGCGCCACAAAAAAATGCTTTTGGGGGCACCAAAACACAGGTTTTTTGGAAACGGTCCTCTGAGTGCATATTTTTTAAAACGCCGGATTGTCGTTTTTCGTGTGGACGAACGAAAACGGATCGAGGTTTTCGAAATATGAGTCGTACATAATATGGCGGACGCTGTAACCTGTGAACAGTCCTTCGGTAGAGGGGCGAACTCTTTCCCCAAACAGAGAGCCTGTTCACAGGCTAGGACACTGTCGTATTTGCAACGTTTTAGCGTTTTACGTAGTCTCCCTTGGAGCCGTTTTTTGGATTTCACGTTACGTTATATCCAAAAAGGCGGCTTCGAGGGAGACTACGTTTTCAAGGGATGCGCGAAAACGATTTGAATACGATGAGTATTTTTTTGAAAACGGAGAAAAAAAATCTCCGTTTTTAAAAATATCCGGAAAATACCCCGTACCCTGTGCACCTGTGAAGAGATGCGCGACAAGCGCGCGCCTTGGGTCAATCTCGTTCTCAGAGGCCGCGATCCTTTTGGTCGGCGACGGGTCCCGATTTTTCCAGCGCATGACAAAAGGGACCCCTGGGGACGAGGTTGCACTAGGGTAGGGTTTAGGGTTAACCTGAGGGTTTAGGGTAACTAATCATTTTGTACCGTAGACCTCAGTCCTCCTCTTGTATGTTGCATCATCCGTCGCCATTTTATCAATGGATTTGTGAAAAAAGCTGGAAGGAAAATCTCAGTGTTCTGGTTTAATTTATCACAAGGGGCCACTCAGCAATGGCTACAGACAGTGTTTCTTCACAAATTACCATAGGACAACCGCATTTGGCCAAGCAGGATATATCTAAATTGGTAAATAAGAAATTTTAAGGCGACTTTTTCAATCACGTGTTGTTTCTCCAATATGGCGGAATCGTGAGTTTTTTTATTACAGTTAGTTATAATATGTCCGTTTTCTGTTTTAGGATATATCAGAGTTAAATCCTCTCACTCCGGAGGTTATAAGTCGACAGGCAACCATAAATATAGGTGAGTTCAGTGAATTTGTGTCACAGCGATGCTAGAATGGATAGATGTCACCATCAATTTCCACCCTTTCTCAGTTTGTTGCTATACTTCGGTATTAACGAATGGTTGGAATACTGTTTTCAGGAACAATTGGTCATGTGGCCCACGGAAAATCGACTGTTGTCAAAGCTTTGTCAGGAGTACAGGTGGGCAATAAAGGTCGCATTTTTCAATAACAATAAATAATATATTTGAAGATGAAATAATTAAGACATGGTAAAAGCTGCTGCAGCTAAACTACATAATACAAGGCCATCTTAAACCATCCACTTATCCTGCATATCAAATGGACATTTGCCAGCTATTATACATAGGTACTATTTAGAAAAGGGTGGCTGTGGTCCACTCAGACCACCCTTACATGTAAGTCCGTGAGTTAGTTGAGAAAGTTGGAACAAGTGCAAGAAAAGGGAGAAAGCGCAAGGGTGAGGGGAAAATGGAACAAAAATGCCCTCAAAAGTGGTGTGCCGAACATTGATTATAATCGATCATTGATTGAAAACTTAAAGCGGCCCAATAATTGATTATGGGTTGTGTTTAATTGGTTATTGGGATGAAAAAGGAATTCTTGTTGAAAAATAAATGTAAAACCAGATAGAGATTTATCCAATGGATAGCGTTAATCACTTCTTGAACAACTGGGGTCAGAGCTATATAAAATGTAGGTTTAGGCAAAATAATGCCAGCTTAAGTTTAAAATCAATTGAGAAAGTATGGGAAGTACTTGCACAAGGGATGCATTATGCCAGGACAGTCTCTAACAGGCTGTAATAATTATTCTGGTAGCGTTCTCAATTTTCATGATTTTACAAGACAAACCATAAAATGGTCATTCTTTTCCTTTCATCAGACTGTCAGGTTCAAGAATGAACTGGAGCGAAATATCACTATCAAGCTAGGTTATGCAAATGCTAAGGTAAGTCTGTGCTAAAAATCCCTTGAGGGCTACTGGGCCCCAACATTGGGCATGGCTTGGACCTCAGAAGATCATTGTCACCAGAGTGTTCATTAGCAAGCCTGCAAATAATAGCCAGTCATCGGTCAGATGACCGATAAAGCTTGGCCTGGTCTGTTACTCTCCCTTCCTTTTTTCCTTTTTTTGACCTACCAGACTGGTGTCTTGACTCGCAAAACCTGGTCCTTGTCCGGTCAAATGACCACCCTACAGCCAAAAGTTATTTGCAGGCTTGCATTAGGCATCGGAGTTGGGAGAATTCCATGTTTACTGTGCAGATTTCTCTGTCTAATGTTCGATAGCCTATGACTTATTTTTTTATTCAGGCGTGGAGCCTCTTAAGAGATATTCTCCTGTAGCGTTAAACCTTTCTCCTGTCCCTGGAATTCTCAATAAAAACCCTGTGTAACTCTGTGCCACAAAATGTGCCCCCAGATTGGCCAATGTTCTTTGTTTTGGTAATCAGGATGTTTAACTGGGTGGGCATGTGTGCAATACCTAACTTAGAAGGGCATGGCTGTTTCTTTTACACCTTAAGGGGATCTTTCACGTTTAGTATCCCACACTTCTTTGTCGTTTGAATAAAAACTAAGATAATTATTGTGATACCGCTCTCTTTAAGATGGCTGATGTGTGTGTTTTGTAGATTTACAGGTGTGATGGGAGTTCCTGTCCCAGGCCTGGCTGCTATCGTTCTGCTGGTAGCGCCAGAGAAGATGTGATTCCATGTGACAGAATGGGATGTAATGGCAAGTTCAGACTTGTTAGGTAAGGAAACCTGCATCCAGACAGATTCAACTAATCTGATTTCAAGATACATGTAATGGATTATTCAAGCAATGACAGAGACAGTAAGAATTGTGTTTCAAGCAGTTAAACTCATCAACAATAGATGAGGCACCTGAAAGGGAGGGAGGGGTGGGGAAGAAATCAGCACAAGTTCAGTTAAGCTGCAAAACACTCTTTAAATTGTTGTGCAATGAAACTCGGCAATTTGGTTCCTAAAGACTTTAAGCCCTTTGACTTACCTGAGCTTTCCTGGCAGATTGTGAGCTGCTACAATAGAAACTGCTGGGCAGTTTTTTACATTTTAAGTTTGACTTTGCCTAAATTGTATTTAGCCACAGTTAAAACAGCAAGGAAAATAAATGAAGTGACTGTTACTTGCAGTTGTTCTCTGAGGACCAGCAAAAATCACTGTCTAGTTGTGAGGGAAGTGCCGGCTACTCGCAGAAAATAACTTTTGAGTGAGATTATGATAATAAATCTGTTGAACTTATCTCACAAAACATTTGTTCAAGAAAAACAAACATGATATGAAAGAAAAGAAATGAAGATAAGTACTAGCCTCCTGACTGACTGACACTGACTGTGAGGAGTCTGAGGATAAGAAAAGGAGAAAACATTGTGGTGGAGTTGCCTGCCAAAAATCTAAGAGTGTGGATGGCCTCCTTCACCCTTGTGGACCAGTTACTGGACCTGGGTGTTTTCATCAGACAAATTATTACAAGTCCAGTCCCCTAAGAAAATTCCCACAAGGAGACAAGTGAGCGCCCTGTAAGGACTGCAATCTTGCGTTTTTGCACTGTGTATTCAAAATTTTTGCTCTGTGTGTTATTCTGTTTCCATGTTTGCTGTCTGAAATATCTAGGTTCTGTCGTTTTTCATTCAGATTATTACCTCACTAGTTTTCTACTTGTCTGATTTTATTTAGCTTACAAGTTAGAATAAACAACATGACTTACCGTGCAGCCGTCGACTATCATCATTTTTCTTTTCTTTGTTTATATGCTTTCATTTCTTACCAACATTGCCTTCTATTATTCAAATCCAATTCAGCCGACCTTAAGATTCCTGTCTTAAAATATGACTCTTTAAAAAACTTCCATACTGTGCAGAATTGATCCCGCACGACTGCATTAACTTAATTATTTGCTGACTGAGAAAATCTTTACAACAAAATTATTTTTTTATGTGGCTTTCTCAATTAAGTTTGCAGATTCTCTTATCCTTGTTTGACACAAAAAAGATCATGATTTGTCTGCCAAGAAACATAAGTCTTCTTATACATACTGAAGAAAGCTTAATGCTTGATAATATAAGCTTAAGTCTTAAATGTTACTAAGTTTAGTTTTGGTTTTGCATAATTCGATCATGCAATACATCAACATCAACATAAACTTAAGCTTTAACACATAAATTGGGTGCTGCGGTAAAATTTTCTGACAATTTTAAGAGTAGAAAAAAATTAAATGCAAATGCTTTAATGTTTAATTCAAAACGCTAAGATTCGTATGTGAAAATAGTTCTTTTTCAAATCCTTCTTGCACTATTGAATTAATCATCATTGCCAAAGAAAAACTTCGAGAGAATTTTTTTTGTTTGCGTATTCTTTTATCCTTGTATGACACAAAACCCGCTCATAAGTTTTCTACCAAGATACATATACTTACATCAACACGTATTTAATTTTATGAGTAGGAAAAATATAGATACGTTATTTAATTTCACGAGTAGGATAATATAGATACATTACTTGCTGGTCCAGGAGGATTCAGATGAAGGAATATCTTAGATAAGTTTTTCTAACACCATTTTCCTTTTGACAAATGAGCAAACTATTGTAGGTCCCAGTAAGAGGGTTTTTGTCTCTCAAAATTCCCCCATTATAAAGTACACAAATTAGATTTTTATGCATGAGCCAACATGCCAGAAGGTCTTCAACCCTGTTGATATTTGGCAGGCATCACTGTCACTTTCCATTCTCTCCCCATCCTCTCACTCATTCTCTACAACAGGACAGTGAAGCCTCCAGAAGAGGCTAGATAAGTACATAAAGTTGCTATCCCCGTGGCTAAAATTCTTTCCCTGGTTGTTCAAAATGCACTGAAATACATTTTTCAGGGTGCTGCCCCCGGGAAAAGTTTTATTTTTACCTGGGGTTTATAGATCTATAATCCAATACTGCATCTTTTTCATTTAACATAGTAGGGAATGTTTGTTTCACTGTAAATGATTTGTTTTCAGGCACGTATCATTTGTGGACTGTCCTGGTCACGACATTCTTATGGCAACCATGCTGAATGGTGCAGCTGTTATGGATGCTGCTCTTTTACTTGTAGGTTAGTGTTGTTGTAGAGAGTTGGTAAAGATAATCAATCTATCAACACCACTGAAAAAAGCACCTTGGTATCAGTAAAGTTACAAAGTTTGACAGTAATAGGTTGGGAACCTTCAAAGATCTGGCATCATAAAGTCATGGAACAAAAATAATAGTTTTGGTCGAAGTTTCACAATTTTGCAGAGCTCTAACTTTGCTTATGAATTTAAGAGATACCACTATAATTATACTTCATAAGTTTGCTATTATTTTAAGGTGCCCTTTCTAGCACTTTCATTGGATTTTCTCGAACAGGTTGTTGTCAGAGGCAAAACAGTCCCACACTTGCTGATCTTTAAACTAAAATTTGCATGTAATCAATCAACATTCTAAAGCTAGTTATGCCTATTTTGTGACAATGTTATATTTAATTTTGTGATCTGACGTGGATAATTTTGTGGAAATGAGGCCTTCTACATGCAAACAGTTGTCTATACTAAAGATGAAAGCTAATGCCCAAAAGTTGGTAATTAGTCTCGCTTGCATAGGCAGCCAGACTGAAAATCTGCAACCCTTTTGTCTTCATATTTATGACACAAAAGGGGGGTCATTGTGCCAGGCATTCCTAGCGGAGACTGTGGAAATTGGGAATATGAATTGTTGCGTGACCGAAGCCATGCATGTTTTGCGAAGAAAGCTTAGGGAAGATTAAATTTAGCTTTTGAATTGAGTTGAAAAGTTGATCTGTTTTTTAAAAAATTGTCACACTTCAGGGACATGTTTTGAAAAGTAATCTTCATTTGTTGTTCATCTCTTTATTAACATTCCACTAAAGATGCACCACTGTGTCTTTTGTTAACTGGGCATTTCCACTGTGCCCACAATTTATTATTATAAATTTTACTTTCTTTGTAGCTGGAAATGAATCTTGTCCTCAGCCACAAACTTCCGAACATCTGGCAGCCATTGAAATAATGAAGCTCAAACATATAATTATTCTACAAAACAAGATAGACCTGGTCAAAGAGAGCCAAGCAAAAGAACAGTATGATCAGATCCTCAAGTTTGTGCAAGGTGATAAAATAGCTTGAATCTGCTCATTCTTAAACTCACACTTCAAGTAACACAAACTGAAAGTATGGAGATTCCCAATTTTTTCTGTTGCAAGGGTTTAAGTTGATTGGCATAGGATATCATTGACATAATCGCAAGTTAGTTTAGAACAAATCTGAAAAAACTTCATAATGGATCATTGGTTTAAAAGGGTCAACATTCTTTCTATATAACTATTAACTGCTTCCCATAAATCCTCAGTTAAGCCACCCCCTTTCCAGGGTTAGAAAGCTATTTGTTTTGTTCCATGTTTTGCGTAAGCACAAGCTACAACCAGTTGCAAAAGTACCTGAGACACTGTACTATATTTTGGCTTAAATAGCCTGCCCGTGATCTTGAGCTTGTAATCCCCCCTCCAACCTATATCAAAGTTGCTATCAATACATGACCACTCTCAAAACTTGGAGGAACAACTTTGAATGAAAGGGAGGATGGAGGTCAGTATTATATCTCACAGATGTGTGACAAGCAGCTATTTGAAGTAGGAAAGGTCAGTTTTTCGTGGAAGTGTTTTCGACATTTTTGCAAGTGGTTGTAGCTCAGCTCACCCAGCAAAGAAAATGAAGAGGCAAAAGAATAATTATTTTGCACACATTTTCCTTATGTTAAAATTCCCCTCTCTATTTATAACCCCCCCCCCCCCCCTCCCCACCCATTATTTCTTAATGACTGTATTATTTTTGAATCAAGACTGCAACACTTTATGTGTTTTGATCTGGTAGGGTCTATTTATGTGCTGGAAGTGTGTTATTACTAATGTTTTGATCTTTGGCTGCATGGCCTCCAAGTTCATGTGCTTGAGCTTTTCCACTTTGCATTCTACAGATGTAGCTTTTATGGAGAATTTATACCATCATGTTTGATAAATTAAGTAACAGGGTTTGTACACTAAGGTCATGGAAAACCTGGAAAGTCGTGAAATGTAAGAATTTCACTTTCTCATTCATAAACTAGAGGTTCTAACTGTAGTGATTGACCAGGAAAATTTTGGTGGTTCAGTGGCCATGCCTATGAGAGGTGGTTACTCATGGACATTCAACTGAATATTTGTTTCTTTCCCTAGGCACAATTGCTGAGGGAGCTCCTGTTGTTCCAATTTCAGCTCAGCTGAAATACAACATTGAAGTTATTTGTGAATTTATCTGCAAAAAGATTCCAGTTCCTGTCAGAGATTTTACATCCAGTGCTAGACTTATAGGTAGGTATTTCCACTGGGTATTCTAAGAAAATTTAAAACAAGCAGTACCTGTTGAAAGCGCTTGATATCTTTTATTATTATTATTATTATTTGTGTGATCTCATCTGTCTACTAAGTGTTACAATCAGTCCATAACCTTAAGAAAAAGAACTGCTAAATATTATATATTCTTCATGTTTAAAGTTCAATGTGATTATGACTGTTCCTAGGATTTCATACACTAATGCCTTGTTGAAAATTAGAGCATTTAATCGCAGTCCATTTCTGTTTAAATTGACAAAACAACAATATTTGGAGTTAAGAAAGGAGCTTATATGTCAGAGATTTTAGGGTGTATATAGGTAGCTGATACTTATTTGTGGTGCAGATATTGATGTAAAGTAGCCCACTTTTGAAGTAATGTTGGTTAATTGTTTGTTGTGTAGTTATCAGATCTTTTGATGTAAACAAGCCTGGTTGTGAAGTAGAAGAACTCAAAGGAGGAGTTGCTGGAGGAAGTATATTATGTGGTGTCCTGAGGGTATGTCTTACCTTGCTCTGATACCAGCTCCTACACATGTCCAAGATCTTGTTTGTTTAATTCTACTTTTATTGTAGTTTTAGACTCCAGGTATTTTGTTTTTGTCATGGTCTATTTGTATGTATTATCACCAAGCACATTTTTTACATTTTTCACCCTTGAACCCATATGTAACATTAATTTATTCTTTATTCATTGTACATTTGATTCCTTCTCTTTTTACCAGTCTCCCTATCACCCTGTCAGATTTACTTTCAGCAACTAAATATTCACCATTTCATCTTCATCTTCCCGGGTATTATTACAAACCAGATTAGTGACCATTTCCCAGTTGGCTTACTAGCTCAGTTGGTCAGGCCGTGCAGCACTGTTATCACAGAGGTCACTACGGTTCAAACCCCGGCAAGCCTGACTTTTTTCAGCCTTTCTTTTCGTAACTGCGTAAGTTGCATCTTTAACTGCGATGACCTTTGAATTTATTTAAAGGCATTGTGCTTGTTGAGTAGACCATTGTGGAGGGACTTATTTTCGTCTAAGGGAAAATGACTTGATCACCTACAACCAAAATTTGGTTGATGAGTCAAATCTGTGAAACATACTTCATAAGGTCATGATACTGAAAGCCTTCAATCGTTTGTATCCTTTTCACAGGTGAATCAAGAAATTGAAGTAAGACCTGGTATCGTATCCAAGGATAGTGAAGGAAAGCTTCAGTGTCGTGCTATTTATTCTCGTATTGTATCATTGTTTGCTGAACAGAATGACCTTCAATTTGCTGTTCCTGGTGGACTTATCGGTAAGAGTAATAGCTGTTCCCCCCTTTAACCTCCAGTAGTTAAGGCAGTGTGTGTAGCTTATTGTCTCATAACCCAGATTTCTTGTTGACAAAGCCGAAGGTGAGATCTGGTACAATCTGATTTGTGCTCGTCATTGCCTCTCGGGAAAGTGACGGGCAATAAAACTGAACATGCTTGAAATAAATCCTCAAAATGGCGGCCGTGTTAAGCAACGACTTTGATAGAGCCACAAATTTCAAACTGACAAAATGTGGTTAAATGCACTGCTTGAAGCCCCGTGCAAACGGACACAACATAGTTGGATGTTACATATTGCATCCATTTGCACACCCTGTTGTTGGAAGTTGTTTTGCAAAGTTTGAAATTGGTCAAGTTTTTAGCTAGGTGCAAACAAACGCAACAACTCCCAACAGTGTTGGCCAAAAATGTTGGGAGTTGTTGCGTTCGTTTGCACCTAGCTTAAGTTGTTGTTGTTGTTGCTTTTTTGTAACATCAAATTCAACAAGGCAGTTACTTTAAATTTTTGAGCTATCATAGTGCACGCTCAAAGCTTAAAGTAGTACGCGTCAACTTCTATACAACAGTTTTTTTACCATATCCTCTTCAAAAGTAATCTTAATACCAAGAGAAAATTTTAAGTCTTTTTGATAAAAAGGGTTTAGAGGCTATATTCAGGCTAATTCATAAAAAATATATATTTGTTGTGAACAAACTGAGGTCTTCGCAAATAATGAATTGTACATGCCATAGCACGGGCAGGTAACAACACTCATGTCAGTAGCTCACAGCATTTAAATATGATCAAATGCGCCAATCAGAAAAACTGAATTTTCTTATTTGACCAGATCTCAACGACAAGAGATCTGCATACAAGATTATGTAGCTTAAAATAAGTAATTTCTTACAAGAGGATTTCATGGGTTTAGAGTTTTGGAACTCTCTACAAGATTGTGCGAGCATTGTTCTGGTGCTGGTAGTTGGCATGTGTAAAAGTACAATGTATTGGCTGTGTTCTGTTCAATCTTCTCACTTGTAACTGTGCTTTTCATTGAAGGTGTTGGAACAAAAATTGATCCTACATTATGCAGAGCTGACAGGATGGTAGGACAGGTATTGAATGCATTTTTCATACATTGCACACTTACACCAGCTGTTGCCCTCCAACACCAAAGTTCCTCCCACTAGTCCACTTGTCATTCATTCGTTCTCCATGAATCTCTACCTTATAAGCCACCTTGTCTTTTATTTTCATGTGCTGCATGCAGTTAACTGATAACCAATAAGATGTGGTTTTTTTCTTGTACATAAAAAAAGTTGATGCCTTTAGTGAGGGTTTGTATTTGGTGGTTTCTTGACTAAGTGCCTGGCTTAGTTCTTCATAGTCACTCTTTAATAAGTAGTTTTCTCTCTTTTTTTTACTATTGTAAAGACAATAATTATTAGTATTGGAAACCACTGATAGATCAGAGAATAATTTTATTTTTGCAAACAAACCATCCACCATCTTTCAAGAAAGCAATTATTTGCTGCTGCTGCTGCTGCTGTAGTGTTCTTACCTATTGTGATACTTGTAATGGCTGTTGTGATACTTTGATATTTGATATTTTTGATATTTTGCTCATGGCAGGTACTGGGTGCTGTTGGTACACTTCCTGAGATTTACACAGAGTTGGAAATTAGTTACTTCTTGTTGAGAAGACTGCTGGGAGTTAGAACTGAGGGCGATAAAAAGGGAGCCAAGGTGAGCAGCAGTGATGTCCACCTTGTCAACCAAGTGTCAAATTGTGTGTAACTGTTAAATTGCTTTGTATGAACTCACCTGATATTGTGCAATGTTGCAGCAAGCAATAAGAGTCTCCTCCTACACCAAAATTACATGCATAGGTGTGACCCACATTCCGTATTAACATTTCATGGCAGACCTGCCCAAAGTCGACCTCTCGTAAGTTCTTGATTGAGAGCAGTCTCTAAAACCAGCCTTAATGAGGTCCCACGTAGGCCAAGTAATTTAATAAAGTGGCCAACCAACCAGCAAAAAATTAAGGACTTTGGGAAGGGAAGGTTGTCCGTCTTATGCATGCACATAGACTTAGTGGTTCAATTTTATTCTTGGTGCAAATTTCATTTTCTTTTTCTTTCAATTTCGTTATTGCACACTAAGAACTGATGACCACACCCAAAACAGAGTAAATTAAAATTTACGCAAATTTACGCCAAGGATAAAGTTGAACCGCAACACTATAGGAACAAACAATCAGATGCACAATTATAGAGGTTTGATAGAATATTTTATTCTGTTAAAGCAAAGAGATGTTTTTTATTTTGCAATCTATAATTTGTTTTTCAGGTGCAAAAATTATCCAAAAATGAAGTGTTGATGGTAAACATTGGTTCGTTGTCCACCGGCGGCCGTGTGTTAGCAGTCAAGGCAGATTTAGCAAAAATTGTACTCACTCAGCCAGTTTGTACAGAAACTGGTGAAAAAATTGCTCTCAGTAGGAGAGTTGAGAAACATTGGAGGTATGTGTATGTTTTGCTTTTGCGAGAACTGGCCTCTCAGGCCCCATACACTCAAATAGGGATAGATTCTTATGGAGGGGACCTTAATTGCTTTTGTGCAGTGCTGACTTACGCAGACAGTGAGACTTGGCTTCTTTTGCTACAATATACGGTAGTGTGCCAATTGTCTCCATTCCAGAAAGGTGCTGTTATTACAGTTTAAGAAAGTTTCGTTTTTATTTGGGCATTAAGTTAAACATTTATGGTTGTTTTGCAAAGCATGAATACAGTAATTTTTCTTAGTATGATTACATCTTAGAACCCCAAATGATAGTTGAAGTCTTGATGATCCTCTAGATGTGATCATCATCATCACTGATCACTGTTATTTTTATGACACTGCAATCCCATTTAACCATGGAGTGGTCATTTATGGTACAGTCAACTCTCTCTAAGACGGACACCCTTGGGACCGGCACTAAGTGTCCGTCATAGAGAGGTGTCCATCTTATAGAGAGTCAAATAAAAGGAGTAAAGAAAGGTAGGGACCAACTCTAAGTGTCCGTTTTACAGAGGTGTCCGTTAAGAGAGAGTCGGCTGTATGCTGTAAAGCCCATAGAACTGTAAATTCATAATTCAAATGTTTCTCGTGTTCTTTGGATACGATTTGCAATGAATCCCTTTCTTTGCAGGCAAATACTGCTCGTTAAACGTTTCTAGGATGTATTATATAATTATATTATTGTATTATGAGTGCAGTGGAATATGATGACAACCAAGAGACGGGCGGTCAGAAAAAAAGTTTACAATTTTGTGGACTTGGTGATGTTGATTGTCTCTTAGTTTCTGACACCGCGACTCATTTTTAGTACCATTCAATATCTAAATCTTATCATCGGTGCATTAACTACTGGACATGTCTCCCCAATCATTTAAGAAAACCCATGCCACGCAAAATTTTTAAGTGGGACATAAAGATGGTTTAATTGCAAAGTATTTTTAGTTTGTTATATTTTCATTTTAGCTTTTCAGTATTTTTATATTTGCGTAATAGCCAAGTCTTGAAGTTTGATTGTAATTAGTCAGTTTTAGTAATTTTGATATTGTTTATTTTAAGTGAGGACCTCCCTTCAAACTTCTGTAATTTATATACAAAACCCCGCGTTTATTTTAGAGCGGTTTTCACTTGACTGTCGTAAAACCAAAACCAAAGTAAATACACTAGCCAACCAAAGGGCGTAGTAAAACCAAAACCAAAACCAAAACCAATCCCTTTCGACAGTCAAGTGAAAACCGCTCTAACAGGATTTGTAATGTTTTCCTTGCATTACCCTTTTTGTCTGAACGTTTTGCTGGTTTTCTTACAGGTTAATTGGATGGGGCCAGATACGACGTGGAGTAACCATTAAACCAGAGTCATAACATAGCCTGCCTAACATATCAGCGGCTATCCCGCTATTATCTCAAGATTCCAAGTTTTATTTGTGTGTCATTACCAAGATGAAGTCTAATTTTCGTTTTTCTTGACCGGAAAAGATGTTCTTGAGAACAGCACGTTATTACTTTCTGATTCCATCCCAGCCCCTCCCCCCCCCCACCCCCAACCCCCCCGCCTAAAAAAAACAAAGGAAATACAGAAAACAAGAGCTCAGTAATTCCTTGCAATGTATTTTTAATACTATGACAAGTCAAGAATTCCCGAGAGAGAATGAGCGGCTTTTGTAGTTACCAATTAGTGCAGCTTTAGTACTGACATGGCTATTCTTAGGCATGTTAATAGAACCTGGTCAAAGCTTCGGTTTTGATTGGTCTAAACAAATATACATGTTACTTCGCGGTTAACAGATCCAAATATGTGGAATTTGTCTATTAGTTACCGCAAATAGAATCAAAAACAGACGTGTTGATCGCTAATCCTTTAATTGTATTAACTTCAGTGAGTTGTCAGTAACGCTAAACCGCTACATCTCAAATTCTCAATGTGACTTAAAGAACTCAGACCAGCCAAGAGAGGTGTAAGATGGGGGCATAGAATAATAGCAGCGCCAGCGCCCCAAATACTGGCATGATCTTTACAAGTCTTAAGCATCTTTCATTTCTGTTTGAAATGTTTTTTCTTGAGGACTCCAGGTAACCTATCAAAATACTCGGTATTAGAAGTCTTAACGAATACTCCGTTAGAAACAATTTTTGTTGCACCACTGCAGTCAAAACAAAGAATATTATTAAGATACATAAATATTTTAATAAAAGTCGTCTTGAATCCCAGCCACTCGCTTGGTTTCCTCTGTTTGTAATTTAGCAGTCTACTACTCACTTTCCTAAGTAAGTTTTCTGCCTCGCTTTTGTTAAAATTTAGAATGCAGTGCAGGAGACGCGGGCGAATGTATAAACACAATTTATAATCATCCCGAAATTAACTACGGGCAAATCGGTAAATTTTATTCCAAAAACGTTGCACAAATCAGTTCCATTTAGGCTTCGATAGATTGTGGTTGCAAAAGTACCATAATATGCTACGAGGAGTTAGATCTAAAATTATGCCAATAATTATGACAGTTTTTGTAATTATGCTCGTTTTAGCCAAAAAAATGTAGAATGTTTACTTTAAATCTGGTAAAAGCAATGCAACAGTCAAGTAACGGACACGGACGCCATCTTGGGTAACCAACCGAGATAGTTATGGGCATGCTGAGCCCTGTGGAAGAGTCCTTGCCTGGTCCCTGTACGGCGTCTTCCCAGGCCTTCTCGGTCAATGCACTTCGGTGACGTTCGACGACGAGCTCGCTCAGACCACGTGACCCGCAGACCTCGGCAAAAAGAGTCCTTGGTCACTTCCTGTTGGACCCAGGTCCGATGACTGTTCATAAGCAGAACTACAGTTGAACCGCTGTTAAGCGGCCATCCTTAGGGTACTGGCATGTAGCCGCTGAATAATGAACATAGAGGTTCGTTGTACAGTGTAAATAAGCAGAATTTAATCTTAAGTTGAAGCATCACTTTCTTTTGAAACAAGCACTCGATGGGAGGCGAGCGACCCAACTGCGAATTACTGGTCCACAACCAGTCATCACCTCTTATCTCGGAC
Source organism: Porites lutea (assembly GCF_958299795.1). NCBI lineage: Eukaryota > Metazoa > Cnidaria > Anthozoa > Scleractinia > Poritidae > Porites > Porites lutea. Next base: position 59,366,427 of record NC_133201.1, on the reverse strand, counting down.
TGTATTTTCCTTCATCATAGAGCTTGAAATAAAGTCAAACTAAGCACTAAGTGTATCAAGCGCTTGATGGCCGCTTTTAACGAGAGTTCTCCAATTGAGAACTCTCCGTGGAACAACCAAAAGGTGGCAGCTCAATAGAGGGAGGTTTAAGGTCCTATTCTACAACTATTTCGGGACTTTGATTATGGGCCGCTTACTGTGTACAGGGTGGCACGCTTACTGTACAAATCAGGACAAATGATAGCCAATCAGGTTTGAGAATTTTGTTATTGTTATGATGCCAAAAATCATGCTAGCACAATCTATGAAATAATAGCAAACAGCAAACAATCTATGAATAATAGCCAACGCTCGATATATTAAAATGTGTTTTCTAACATGACTCCGAGGCTTTCAGGTTTTTTATCTGCATTTGTTTTGCCTCCTTTGTGCCCAAGTCTCCTCTGGGAATTGCGAGACAATGGAGTCGTAAAAAATTTGCAATTTCGGAGTCAAGTTAGAATTTTATCGAACGTGAGCTTTCCGATCAGAATTTGACGGCGTTCAATGACTGGCGGCAAAGAAATGAACATAAAAGCTGCCCCTCTTGCTAAATAACCTATCTTTTTTTACATTTTCGTTGCTGTCTGCCTGTCTCCTTCATGATTAAGACCATTGAAGAGCGACGCGCATAAATACAGTCGACCCTTTGTCGAGCCAAATAGTCTACTGATTTTACCTTATAAGGTAAATGAAAGTAAACAAAGAAAACACTAGGGTCGTATTTCACCTTCATGCATCTGTTCAAAGATTACAGGAAGGGAATTCTGTCCAATAAAGAAAGCAGTTTTCGTTAATTATATTAAAATTCACACTTGGCTTCGAGGCTTGGGAATAAAACAAAAGAAGCCACCTTGACGTGGTTCTGGGATGAATATTACATTTCTTTTGTTTCATCCCGGAGCCTCGGAGCCGAGCATAAATTTTAATATTATCGAAGTTGTTTATTCTAATCATAGCTCCCATTTTTTTTTTCGCCTTGGGGGATTAGAAACTTAATAGCTAGCGCGTGATGGTATTTCATCCTTTCCTGTACATCACCCTACAACCTCACAAGAGGGCTCTGGAACATTACCCAGATGTATTCACAGGGTGGCCGTGTTTATAATCTCAATCCTTATACCGCAACCAGCCCTGAGATCGAGAAGATATAGTAACATATGAAACCGATGAATTACTGGCTTTCCAACTGAATCCTGTATCATACCTGTTTTCCTCTCCTTGAGTCCCACTCTTGAGGTCAAGAGACTGTGAAAGAAATAGAACAAACAAAAGGATCTTTCTTCTTCAACCGGATTCAACCTGTTTATCGGAGGGACTTTAAAAAATTTGGAACAAAAACAAAGATTTGCTGTTTTAAATAAATTTGTGCTCATGTGTATGTGATTTTTCTTTTAATATCATTGCTTCGTTCGCATAAAAAAACAACTCCTTAAGGTGTGCTTGAGAAGTTTGGTTTAGAGTTTTACGCTTGAACTCATTAGGTTACGATTTATTTAGCATACTTCTATTAATAGATTATTTGCTCGACTGAACATTTATGAAATTCATGTCTTCTGAATAAAATACAGATGCGAGTATGATTCAGTTTTATACTTGTCGTTGTGTAATCAATGGACAATCCTCTGAAAGGAAAAGAGTCGTGATGAATTATATTTACGTCATCGTGTCCTCTTCCGCCAATGCAAAACATATTGACTGAGACCCAACCATTACCACAAGTTTGATTGAAAGGCTTGAAAAGAGCTTGTCAGTCAAGATCAGATAATTGATCGAAAGCAAAACCTGTCTGCTTGACTCTAGCCAATCATGTTCGACAAAACGTTTTCAATAATGCACGTAGGGTCAAAAACCAGACGAACAGGCGCCGGTTCAATAGCAAAGACAAAGGTTTCAACAAACAGGAAATTGACAAATCGCCACGCAAGCGCGTTTGATGTTTTTAACATTTTTTTGTAACCAAATAAGGCTATGACACTCTTGCATCATACTTTGCATGTAGCATGGCAGCTTTGCGACGATAAATGCCCTGTATGTTTTCACGTGCACATCACGTGAAAACTAAAGGTGTACACAGAGTCCACTTGCTATTCAACATCGTTATTGGTATTTATTAAGATTTTTTTATTCAAATAATTAGAGCAGTGTCACGGGAAATGTTTTTTCCGGTTTTAAACATACATTTCGGCACCAGAGGGAAAATAACCGATATACTGTGTTGTGATGTTTACTGTTTTGTGATGTTCCTCAAAATAAAAGGAACCTCTGTAAAACCATAAGTTCCAGTGCGCTTTCTCATCCGTTTGTCTTTGACGCATCCAATAATTTGTCGTTGTCGTTGTCGTTGGCAAGTCCTAACATGATTGGACACTGCGAACTTGTACTCTTCTTGAAATGATGAAAAATATTGCAACAAAGAGGGCAGACAATTTCTACTTCCCCTCCAAAAGCCGCCTTCACTACGATGAGCATGAATGCGCGCGCATTGCTACCCGGTGGCCAACAACTGATTGTTATTGGTTGGTAATCATAGAAGGACCTATCAATCAACTAAATAGAAGCAGCTGATTGGCTACATTTGACATTTCGCCTAATATGTCAATCTTTCTCCAGCCCACACCTTTCAAAATTTCGTGGCGAAAATTCGCATTCGCATAGTCTTGCGGGCCCTCAACGAATATCATATCAGCATGCGAAGTGGGTGTTGGGGATTTTAAAACAATATGGCTGCAGTTCTTCCTTCTTCCGATTCCGCAGATGCGGGAGTTCGTCTCAGCTCTGTAAGTCAGTGCCTTGTTTAACGCTGTCGAAGTCAGATGCATCCGAATACTAAAACTGGTTTATTTTTCAGCTGAGCCCGAAGTATTTGCATACGAATTCGACAAGTCACACTTGGCCTTTCAGCGCCATCGCGGAACTCATCGGTGAGCTTAAGTTTTGTGGATATTCGGCGCGAAATTGTTTAGTTTGGGTTCGTTAGATTTATCCCTGGTCTTGTTTTTTTTAGACAATGCCTACGATCCAGACGTAAATGCCAGCCAGTTGTGGATAGACGTAAAAAAATATAATAAACATCCTTACTGCTTAGTTTTCACTGACAACGGAGCCGGCATGGGTCCCGAGAAACTACATAAAATGCTTAGGTAAGCTTAGAATGTTTTCCTCCAGCTTCTCCGAATTTAAATAATGGCTCTTCATTCATTTTTTTAACTTTTGAATGCTCACATGGGGATTTCTTCTTTATTTTCCCAGCTTCGGGTTTTGCGATAAGGTAAGATCAAGATTGAGAGTTTTGCCCTATTTCGACGTTGCGTTACTTGGTACATTCTTTGCAATCGTTTACAGTTTGACTTGACTTGAGTAAATTTTGGCCGGGCGTAATCATCTTGTTATTTAAATATGATTATATTATCAGGTGGCTATGAAGGGACAGCATATGCCAGTCGGACACTATGGCAATGGATTTAAGTCAGGATCGATGCGGCTTGGCAAGGATGCAATTGTTTTCACTAAAAACGGTGCTACGCAAAGCGTGGGGTTTCTCTCGCAAACCTACTTAGAAGCCACAAAAGCGGAGACAATTGTAGTACCGATAGTAACTTGGGATTCAAATGGAAATATCCTTTAATAGAGAATGGAAAGTTTAAATTGAGTGTTCCGTAGATAGTTGTGAATGAGGATGGAAGCAATTGTGATCTGTTTGTTACTTCCGCCATGTTGGTGTTCGCGCGAAACTCGAATTTGGCGCCCTATATTATTTTCGACGGAAGTGATTATTTTGTGCAGTTTAGAGCTACGGTACTTGATGACTAGTGAGAGTGTCGTGATGCAGGATTTCGAACCTGTTGTGGTTTCCTACTTTTAAAGGTGAATATTTTTTTTAAATTCTTTGAAGGAAATCTATTTGCCAAATAGTAAGTTCAAGGGTGAATTGAAAGACTTAAAGATATTTTCCCACAGATATTTCACCTTAAAATTAAAAAGAAAAAACTTAAATATAATTTAATTAAAGATTGTTGATATTATCTATTTGTATAGAGATGAAATAGCAAATATGCATGTCATTGCTGCCCACACAGGGCAGCTACCTATTTTTGTCTTGAAAGCATCTAAGAACTCAATTTTTCAGGAAGGTTGTTTCCCTGTTTGTGAGCAGTTCCCAGTCCTTACCACGTAGCACCCTATGCAGTGAAGTAAAATGGCAGCCAAAATTTTATGTGAGAATTGTGTGAGTGCTTAGAAAGTGAAAGTCTGTGATTCTTTCGGAACACGCTTTAAAAGGAAATGGCGATAAACTTGTTATAGAGTTTCTTAGCAATCTTGAATCTGCAACCTCTTTGTTAGACCTTCGTAAGTGTTAGGTGTGAGGTTGAAGTCGAAAGTCAGACACAAGTGTGAGGGACAGTTTAATATTTTCTACAACGTAGCCAGTAAGTTACTCATTTGCTTTTCGTGTCACTGTTGTAAAGTTAGATACTTTGGGAAGGTAGTGAATGTTAAGGCGCGATTAAAGGGGAAGACAATGTTCTTTCCTGTGTTTCTCAGGACTGTCGTTCCATGAGCTCAGCCAGTTATCAGCTGTGGATCACAATCAACACAATCAACCAAATCTTGTCACAAGGAACACAATTTTAAAAGCATTGTAAACAATCAACTCAGCAGAATTGTTTTTAGCAGATAACCTTCCTAGTATGTTCACTACTTTTTCTAACAAGGTGAATGGAACAACAAGGCGAACAAAATGAAATACAATAATATTACTGAGGTCATAATTTGCCCTTGCAGTGAGGCGAATGAAACAAACAAATTGCTGACTGAGGTGTGTTATGTGCATCTTTGTCTTATTTATTATGATAAAGTATATTTATATTTATTTATTATAAATTCCTTGACTTATCATAAAAATTGAACCAAAGTCAGACAAGGATAAAGCTCTTCAAGACATCCTGACATACTCAATTTTTAAATACAAGGAGGAATTATTAGCTGAGTTTGCAGGAATTCAAAACCCCAGTGGTACCCGTATTATTATATTTAATGTTCGATCAACTCCTGATGGTAAACCAGAGTTTGATTTTAGCACATCTGATGACCTAAGAATTCCGGAAGACACTGACTTGGCCATTAGCAAACTGAAGAAGCAAGAGAGACAAAACCACATTCCAGAGTCTGATTACTCTTTACGGGTAAGTAATTTATTTAACAATTAGCAAATATTAATGAATAAGGTTCATGAATATGATGTGAAGAATTATACAGTCTATCCAGCAGGGTGTCGATCATCGGCAGATAACACCCTCCATAATCTGTAGAATTCTTCAGATCATACAAAAGCCAAATCCAAAAGTTTTTGTTTTATAATTCATTCACGATATTTCTTACTTTAAAAACATGCTTATGTCAGTCGATGTTAGTTCTTGTTGTCATTTGCTTGTTCTTCTTCAGAACAAGATATAAACAGATGTTTAATAGTTTAGTACTGAGATTTTCCTCAAATAGCAGTTGTCATCTGTTGATTTGTATTTTTGCCTCATCAATTGCATTTTGTTTTCTAGGCTTATTGTGCAATTCTTTACTTGCGTCCCAGGATGCAGATTATTTTGAGAGGTAAAAAGGTGCGCACCACAGTCATAACAAAGAGTTTGAGTAAAACAGAAGTGGATAACTATCGGCCTTCAGCTGCAGTACGTGAAGCTAACACAAGTACACTTAGTCTGGGATCTGTATCCTATTTGATATGTATATGAACTCAGGATCAGTACCGTCTTTGTTTATTTATTCATTATTAGTTTGTTTAAGTGAGCAATTTGGTACATGGACATGATTATCCTTTTGAAGTAAATTTTTTATTTTTATTTTATTTCTAACACACACACACATTACAATCTGTAGAGAAAAGAGAAATGGCGAAAAAGAAAAGAGACTATAAAAGCTCACGAGAGACTTGGTCTCCTTGAACTACAGACAGTAATGTTACATCAAGTGAAGCAGATGATGGGTAGAGAAAAGGTGGAAAAGATAAAAGATAATTTTTCAAAACTATTAAGTACAAGTCATAAACAAGGTGCTTTGAGCATTGCCAAAATTTGACAGTTTCAACAGGTGTCAGCCATTCACAAAACCTACATTATTTGTTTTTGTAATTTCTAGCCTGATGAATTTCTTCAAAAGATGGTTGTTATCTTCACTCCCAAGGGATGTATTCCAGTTATTTCATGTTATTTGTTGATAATCTGAGGGTCAGTAACAAAACATGTTTGTATAACCCAGGGCTGTTATGAAGGTTTTCAGTGGCTAAAATATCAGCCTGTCATTTATACCACAAACTACTGTAAGTAATTGGCTGATTTTACTGTAGTAGCCAGTTAAGAAAGCCAGTTGCCAGATACTAATGACAATAACCCTGAAGACCCGATGTTTTCACTTTAAAGAGTAAGGCCTTGATTTGAAGATCTCATATCCAATGTCAGAGGTTTTCCTTGGGGAAGGCATGTCCCATCCTCACACTGTCCTTATTCCTGGTTTTGAGGTTTTTGTAAACTTAACATTTTCTCTCCAAGAAAAAGGTCTTCCTTGATGATGGAGTGTGAGTTAATGACAATAATAATTATATAGGCCTGCCTCAGCTACAGTGAATTCAGTAATAAAGAGGTAAAAAGTCAAGTGGATTAAAGTTGTTTTCTTAACAAATGTGGCAACATGACAGGTCAATAAAGGAGTAAAAATAACATTTGGCTTCAGTCAGAACAGGAACCATTATGGTATCATGATGTACCACAGAAACCGGCTTATTAAACCCTATGTGCGTGTGGGCTACCAGTTACGGGTGAGTAAACACCATCTGGTACATATTCCTTGTCTTCAATTAGAATTTTGAGTACATTAAATGTTACACAACATTAACTTTATTACATAAAGTATGAATGTCACACCTGTATTAAGAAGCCACTTGTCAAAGCTCTGGAAATAGTTTCCCTTGATTGCTATAAAACTGACCTCTATTGGTCCTAAGCTTTCATACCTCACAAAATTGTACTTGGCAGAAGTGAAAGTCATTGATATTAGAAGCAAATTTTTGCTATTTGTTGTAACTTTATCAAGACAGAGTCAAATTGATTTCTTTCTATATAACTTACAAGTAATCAGTGATACTTTATTATTATGATTGTTGTTATTTTAATTAAAGTATTATAGTGAAACCTCTATTAAGCGAACTCCTTCGGGACCTTCCCAAGTGTACACTTAATAGAGGGTGTCCGCGTGATAGCAGTCGTAAAAATTGTGCAGTGTTTGTTAACAAACAAAATTTAATGGTTACTCTGTACTGTTATAAAGTTGCATGTTGTTAAATAAGCTATCCAAAGTTCAAGTTCATTACCTTTCATTACCAACTTTAATTAGATTGTAAATGCAAAAACATTAACTGACTTCAGTTCATATTTCAAGAACGTCAATCCAATAGTACTATTGTCAATTCAGTCCGGTATCTTCTTAATAGGGTTTTTTTTAACAATTAATAGAAATTAGCCAAGTACAACTTATTTTAGTGCCCTCATATATCGGCTTAATAGAGGTGTCCACTGAACAGGAGTTCATTATAAAGGGAAATATCAGACGTTCGTTTCAGGACCTGGCTTAGTGTCCGCTCAAAAGAGAGGTTGTCCTAGGGGAAGTTCACTTAGTTGGGGACCGCTTAATAGAGATTTCACTGTATATATTTTAGTTGAAAGTCCTTAGTGATATGTGTTATTTGTAAGTGTAAACATATAAGTTAAAGGAAATAGTTCTTTACATTGACTGACAATTTTTTTTTTCTGTCAGGCTAATAACTTTGGTGTTGGTGTAGTGGGTGTTATTGAATGTGATTTTCTTCAACCAACTCATAACAAACAGGACTTTGATTACACCAAAGCATACAGGTACTGTACTTACACACTACTTGTAGGCTTTTGTTGTATGACGTGTTAATTAATCAAGGATCAATACGTACAGTACATACATTTAGTGGAGATCCTAACAACTAGAATTAGAAGTTGCTTTACCATATGCCTGAGAATATGATGGAGATGAACAGAGAAACCAAAAGAGGACAAATTTTTATTTGTGAACATTAATTTTGTCTAACCTAGCAGTGGAATCAATGAGTGCAGTCATTTATCTTTGTGGTGACTGCAGGCCACTGAACGAGAAGCAGGGGTTCAATAATTGTTGAAGGGAGTATCCAAATAAGCTCATGTAGGGGGTGGTTTGCGATCAAGCTAGTAAGGATATCAGTTGATATTCAGTGAAAGAAAAGAGTGGTTTGCAGCAGAGAAACTCACTGGAGTTCATTTGCAGGTGCCAGGCCCTAGTTGTTCAAAAGGTGGATAGCATTATTTATCTAGTGGATAATGCAATAATTGCATTAATTATTGGTTTTCGGAACACTTATCCACTGGGTAGTGATTTTTCTGGTGGATAGCGCTATCCAACTTTTCAACAACTGGCCTGATCTTTATGAAAGCCTTGGAAAACATATTCATTTTGGATTTTTTTTATGGTTGTTTTCTTTGTTAAGATTTGTTTGATCATTTTCAAATCCTGTGACAGCCAATTGTCCAATGGCAGGGTTAAAACAACTGTGCTGTAAATCAAATGACTATAAAGGCCCTGTTAGTGTTAGATTCTGGCAAGTGTCATGGGCTTGAAACAGCGATGTAAGACAGATGAAATGGAGACAAAATAATGACATGAAGATCGGTTGAAACTGACAATCTCAAATATAATATGTAATTCTGAAAGCGACATTTACAAAATGACTGGTTTTGAAATTCAGACTAGGGACTTGTGGTCTCCCCACCATCACCCCACCCCACCCCCCTTAGAGCACCTCTTATCTAGACAAAGTATGACATGGGGCGTTTAAATGTACAGGAAAGTTGTGACTTAGTCTCTTCATGTTTTATTATCAATCTACAGAGCTTGTATTGCTGCTCTGGGTTCCAAGCTAAATGATTACTGGTAAGGTTACTAAATTTGGTATTTGTTGTCTTTGGTTAAATTATTTTAAAAAAGTGCTCATTCACACTGAAATTTTATGTTTTATTGCTTTTGTTTTGAAATGATAATTGACAATGACTTCCTGTTGCATTTATTTTTCTCTTATGAATTAGGAATGAAAAGAAGGGTGCACAGCGTCCCAATAGCAAAGATCCCATACCCGAGCCTGTGGAAGTTCAGTAAGTAACAAGTTTGAAATGATGAATATATCAATTTCAAAGATACATGTATGCAAAGTTACAAGCTTGTTTGTTGCGCTTCTGTTTGCTTTGTCACCATCATGAGATCATTAGTTGGGTAAGGGGTGCCCTCTGTTGATTTTAAGTGTGCTTTTGTCTGTGGTTACAGAAATTTTATTGTTGTCCTCGACTTTGTTCTTACTGTGTAGGCTTGGGCTGTGCAATGTTCAAAGGGTAGTATTCTACTATGAGAATCTTTAGGAAGGCTGTTAAAATGATATTGTTTACCTTTCAATAACAGTTTAGGGCCTCAGGGAATAATGCTACTTACCAAAATGTGTGGAGTGTTGTTTGTCAGCCGGTTGGCTTGCAGATTGTTACAATGGAGTTTACCCTAATTACCCTGAATTAATGTCTTATATTTCTCTTTACAACGAACCCCTATTCAGCGGACACCTCTATTAAGTGGACGCAGACACTAAAATAAGGTGTATTTGGCTAATTTCTATTTTTATAAACCTCTATTAAGCGGACACCGGGCTGAATTGACAATAGTAGTATTGGTTTACGTCCTTGAAATCAGACTGAAGTCAGTTAAGGTTTTTGCATTTACAAATTAAAGTTGGTAATGTAAGGTAACTTAAGCAGACACCCCCTATTAAGCGGACACTTGGGAAGGTTTCACTGTATGTTCATTTTTAGACTACTCCCAGACCAGATATGGGTGCAGTGTGACAACCCTGATTGTCTTAAGTGGCGCAAGTTACCTGATGGCACTGTTCCTGACAAACTGCCAGAAAAATGGTATTGTAAGGATAATCCCAATCCCAACATGAGATCATGTAATATTCCTGAAGAGAAGGAAGAGGAAATTGAACAGCCATATGTTAAAACACAAAAGAAACGCTTGTGAGTACTTTTTTCAATGTTTTTTTTTTTGGGAGGGGGGGGAGGGGAGGGAGGAAGGAGACCACTAGCTTTTGTATAGTTTTTTGGGTTTGAAAATATTAGCTTTAAAACTGCATTCAAGGCCAGAGCTCGATCAAACTATCCAGGTTTCAATGCATGACTTTGAGGTTTGTTTTCGGTGGGAATTTATTATTATGGAACTCAAACAGACATGTTTTTGAGTAATGCTTGTCAACCGGAAGTGAGCCTTTTTCTTGTTTAATATGCCTTGTTGCTACCAAATTTGTATTGCTAAGTATTTTTACTCTTTTAGAGATGGTTTGCCCAAATATTTGTCTCAAAATCACGGCTCAAGAGTACAAAAATTCCACGTCCAGTTTATCTGTGTCACTAATTATCACTAACCCTGATTATTTGACATGCTGATTAGGTTAATTTGGGTGGTTGAACCTGGATTCCAGGTTAGACAGTTTTTATTCAGTGGGGATTTTGTTTTAACGGAAATTTTTGTATCACCATCTAGCCAACCTTGTCACTTTTAGTCTAGATTACCCTCCCTTGGGACAAAAAACAGCTTAATAATAGAAACATTTTTAGTCAAACGAGATTACAGTGTTTTTATTTAGACTTTTACCTTGCTTGTGTACTTTGAAAGTTGGATTTCTTAAATTGATTAAAGATTAAATTGATGATATCTTACCACAGGGAAAAAGAGATGGAGGATAGAAAACGTAGAGAACGGGTAAGAAGAATATTAAATATAATTATTATCTATTATCTTGAACACTGAAAACTGCCTCCTCTCTTTTCTTTTTGATGACTTGATTAATACTGTTAACACTGGTTTGTTTGAACATTACTTGAAATGATTGCCTTTGGAGTTAACTTATGTAAAATTAATATTTTGTAAGGAGCAGCTCGTCTCTAACTATTTGTTTATTATTTTGTTGTTGTGCAATCCATGTACTATTATATATACATTTGTGAGACAAAGGTAGGCAGTTATTTTAAAAAGAACATGTTCCATTTATCCTGAGAAGAAAAATAATGTTAACATTTTGACTGTCAGAATAGACTTTCAAAGGACATGTCTATTTGTTTTTTGTTGTGCTGAAGTTTCACTGTTTACAGAAATGGATGTTGCCAACATAAAAATGAGAAATTCTTCTTTAAGTTTCAACCCTTGGTTGCACTACTCAACAAACAAATTATGTTCAAAAAGTGATGTTATGATTATTAGAACTTTTTTTTTAAAACTATTGAGACACACGTTATTTTCAACCTACAGTTACACTTTGATAGTAAAAGTTTGTTTTCATTTCTTTTCTTTTTACCAGGAAGCCAAATTAAAGCAAGAACAGGAGGTAGGGTTTACGAGGTTTTTTGTGATGTAAGACAAGTATGCCATCCATTAGAGATTTCCACAAATTATGTAGTTTAACTTCACTCCAACGTCATCCTTTCTTTGAACCCTGTTACACCCTTGGAAAATGCCGCTCATTTCTAAGTTTTTTTTTAATGCACTGGTTTCTCAGTATTTGTTGGAGATCAGACCTGCCTGCCTCCAGCACATGTGGAGGGGGTTTCAGACACAACCCACACTGAAGTGTCCAAAATAAAACTGTGGAACGTTTTTCTTGTACTTTGTACACGATAAATCTGTTTGCTAAAAAGTGATTCTAAATCACTCTTAATAATTAATTCATCAAGACCTCTAAAACTACAAGTGAAAATGTCACTAATCTGAGTTGATACTGGTATTTTCCGACTTGTTATTTTAACTTTCTTTGGTCCATGTTTCAGGCAAAAATGTTGCAGCAGCAGCAGCAAAAGGAGTTAGAGAAAAAAGAAGCAGAACTACAGAGGTATATGATGTTTGCTTTCCATCTAATGTCATTTTTCTTTACTTCACTAATTGAGTACCATAATAATATTTTATCCTTTATTTAAACTACTCTTGCTCCCACTTATTTTCTTCCATTTGGGGTTGTATATGTTATGGTATTTTGATCAGCTATATTAAGTTTACACAATGAAAAAAATGTTCAGAATTAGAGTACTGGTAATCCTCTTACTGTGCCAAATTCTTTGCATGTCAGGGAACCGAAAATGGGAAATTTGTCAGATTTTGTCTTTCACATGGTTTGTTGTTTTAACAGAACACATGATGTTCTTTTTTGATTGAGTCTCAGTGTTACTAATCTCAACAATCTTTTTCTTGTGTGTTTCTTAGATTAAGACAGCAGCTGGCCGAAATGGAATCTAACAATGAAACATCAATTCTTCAATCAATTGAACAAAACAGTGCCAAACAACAACAAGCCATCAGACAGGTTAGACTTTACAGAAAATAACTGATTAAATTTAAATACAACAAGTGAAATATTTTGTCACCTTTTTGTTTTTGATTTAGATACCCTTTTCAAGGGCTATAAACATGGTTTGTTTTAATGATTGGCCTTAACTAAATCTGTTATAACCCTTTACTGAGTACTTGCATGTTAACTAACATTTTTATCATGAGGAAATGTGCGGCCTTCTGCTGTATAATAAGCTGTAAAAGAGAAAAGTGCCAGGAAAAGCTAGGAAAAATGCCCAGAAGTTGTCAGTAGAAATTCATTTTTGTAACCTTTGACATGATCTCAGCACCCTGCACACAAGTGTTAAGAATACATACTTAGGCAGGTGAGAGTGCGTGTTTTTTTTGTTGTTGTTTGTAGACAAATAACAATAACTTAAAAATCTACTCATTAAAATATGATGAAATTAATTGGCAGAAATCCTGTTCATATTGCACTTCAGACATTCAAAGCCTCAAAATACATTTTGAAAAAACACGTTTTCTGACACAACCAGCTTTCTCATGAAAGCTATTTTCTTAAAAAATTCAATAGCTGATTGTTACAACAATTCTTCAAGTTTTTTTAAAAAAGGATGAGGGCTACTGATAAAACTGTGCAAATTTATAGGAAAATCTCATGACTGGTTTTTGCATAAAGCTAATGAATTCACAGTTTTAGGCTTCTTTTCAGTCATCCATGTTTCCATGGCAATGATCAAAATCTCACTCATAACCTCATAAGTTAATGTCATGTCTTTTAAATATTATTTTGTCCATGCCAAATTTGAGCTTGGAGTTCCAATAAGTCCTGAATAATTACACCCCACTGAATGTTAACGATCCCCAACCTATCAAACTGTTCAGCAACAACATGCAAACAGTTTTCAACAATCATGGTAATTTTATGCCAAAGTGCTCAGGACCGAGATTTATAAACATGTATTAAATGTTGATTTACATGCAGTGTATGTTGTATCTTCTTCATGATTAGAAGTTGTAACAAAGTTTCGTTAGTAACTAATGCTGATCATGTAACTAAAAAAATGCAACATTTCTGCAGCAATTTTCACATTACAGATAGTAGGTGTCTATTTCTGCTGGTGAAGTGAATGTACCAACTACTCAAAGGTTGTAGGTTTAACATCTCTCAGACTCAGAGACTGAACTCTTTATGCCTTGTATGCTGTGTCATGAGTAAAGATATCCTGATTTACTTTTTTTTTCCAGAAATACAAAATCCATCATCTGAATCTGGTGGAGTTAACAGTGTCTTTTATAATTTTTTTTTTTTGTAGCAGGTAAAAGGGGAGCAGAAGTCACCTCAACCTCTCCGAATAAAGGTACATTCAGTTTCTGATTTTACTGCTGCTGTAATCATCAAGGATTTATTTTCTGGCCAAAAGAAAATTTTATTTTTCTTTCAAAAACAAACCAGGAAATTCTGAACAGGCAAGATTACACTGTACAGGTTGGTATATAGGCCCCTGCTTGGGAAGCTTATCAGAATGTAGGATTCCATGAATCTTGCCTGCCGCCAGAGCCGGCCCATATATATTTTTTTATTTCAAAATTAACTCTATTTTGTGTATGTTGTGGTTCAGTTTTATCCTTGGTTTAAAATTTATTTTCTTTCGTTTTGGGCATGGTGATGTCGTATGATAGTGATTTTGAAACTAAAGAAAATACAATTTAGACCAAGGATAAAATTGAACCACAACATATACACTGATTTTAGTGAAAAGTTGCATTATTAACTTTATGTTGTGTTTTTGAGAACAAAATAGGGGAGGTTGTACCACTTGCTAGGGACTTTGTTCCCTACTCTTTTCAGTGGGTTCCTACAGGTGACATTTCCCTGTGAGTTCTTAACTTTTTTTTTCCTTCTGTTGAAGGTGGGGCCACCACATTCAAGTGGTTTTAAGGTAAATACTGCTTAAGGATTTTTCCATTTAAATTTTTGCTTCTTTTTGCACATTAAAGTTGTGGATATTTAGTAACATGGTTTAAATTCCATATCCAGTTACTGCTATTAACAACTGCTGATATCAGGGAATACATGGTTAGCAAAATAAAATTATAATGTACAGCTGTAATAAAAAGCTATCATACGATACTGAGTAAGAGTTACTTGTAAGTCCTATGACAGAAGTACATCCTGGATAACCTTTTTTTTTGGAAATGTACATTTTGAAAGTTTTCATGAACATTGTAAGTTAGTGTTTTTTATGCCCAAGAAGCTGGAACCATTATGAGAGAATTTGCTAAAATATGTGGAGCAATAGTAATTAAAATTATTTTCTTTTATCCATTGAAGTCAACTCCTGGAAGACCAATCTCACAGGCATCTCCACTTCGTACCACCATGGTGACGTCCCAAACATCAAATTCACCAGCAGTTTTAACACCAAACAGAACACAACCACAGCAGCAGCAGCAGCAACAACAACAACAACAACCAGCTATCAAGGTTGTTAAAGTATTTTCCTCCCGTCCTCCTCCAACAAGCCAGGCCCCAACTACTGGAAACAAACCACTGGTCCAGATAGTTCCGAGTCCCCATGGAAACATCCTACAGCAGAACAACACAGACACGACAACGCCCAAGGTAGTATCTGTACAGTCATTACAGTCGCCTGCAGCAGGCAAGACACGACTTGATCAATCTGGCCAAGTTACAGTTCAAAAATTAGTGTTATCATCAGGTCATAAAATTCATCTTCAAACACCAATTTCTCAGCATGTAACTCCTGTGTCTACCAATTCACCAAAATACCAGTTGAAAACTGTACCACTTCAACTGACACAGCCAGTGCAGCTACCAAGAACTCCTGCTGTCAGTACGCAAAATCAGCTCCCTGTGCGGCACGTTGGTACACCACTAACATCACCTGCTGTGCCGAGCAGTTACAAACCATTAGAATCATTAAAAGAAGTCAACAGACAAGCGACACAGGCATCAGCAGTAACATCACCAGTGTCAGCTGTCATCCCAGAGGTTACTTCTGCCACAAGAAAGTCACCCACTGACATCAGGAATCAAGTAACTGTTAGTGATAGATATCGATACATTGCTCCGTCACCTCAGACATCAGCCGGGGCAGCTGTAGCCGTAGCTGGTTCCACTACCCCAACGTCTGCACTGCCACCCCAGCAACATGTTCAGACTTCACCTGTCAAGTCGACTGCGCCTGTCATGGTGCAGTCTATTAACCCAGCACCGTCACAAGTATTGCAGGTATTAAAAATTACAATCACCACCCAAGATTCAACCACTTTTGTAATATATTATTTAAGTTAAATGTCAGGAGACAAGAATATTTCGCAATTGTAGCTACTGTAAGCACTGCACATGATTTTAAGATAAGTTGCTGTGGTGCATTGCTTAATGAAGGGTGCAATTTTCTAATCTTCCCATTAAATCAAGCCTGAGAATTTTCAGTATATTATGTTGGGCTCTCTCGGTGGAAGTGGAATTTGTTCTCAGGGACAATCCGTGATTGTTCTCTAGCTCAAGCGCTGTGTAGTTCATAATTGCAGCTCTTTTGATATACATATTGTTTTGTTACTGTAGGTGCTGCAGATTAAACAGGAACCAAAGCCTTCGGTTCCTGTTCCACCTTTACAACAAACACCTTCAAATATTCAGATCACCCAAGTGCATTCTGGGTCATCAGCAGTAGCGGCATCAACAGTAGCACCAGTTAACGTGAAGATGGAGAAAGTTGACACGTGAGTTAGAACTTAACAACATAAGCTTTTCCTAATTAACATCCAAATCTGCAAAAATTAGGTCACCTAGTAACAGGTAACAAGACAAAGCGGGTAGATGACAGAGGAAGAGTTTTTCTCCGGTGTAATTATTCCAAAGACTAATGAACTTTATTTATCAGCAATGACTTGGGGAGTTTAATTACAAGTGTCCGTTTAATACAGGTTGGCAACAATAGAAATGACCATTTCAGGTACTTTTTAGGTGTCCGCGTCTGCTTAATAAAGGTTTCATTTAAAGTAAATAAGGGAAATAAATATTTGGTGACTTCGGCATCGGCTACTGTCCGCTTAATAGAGGGTGTCCGCTTAATACAGGTTTCACTGTATGTTGTATGGTATTGTAACTAAGCTGTGTGGTATTGTTTCAGGCCTCTTGTAAATGGCATCAAGAGAATACGTAATGACAATGATGACGTCATTGAGCAACCGCCCAAACAGAAACCCCGGGTCGAGAAGGAAGTTATCATTATCGACGATCCAACCCCTCCCCCTCCACCAGAGGAAGAAAAAGTCGAACCGGAAATAAACCGTGATCTTGCTGTAGACGGTGTTGACAAAGACTTGATAATTAAACTAAGAAAATTGAGCCCAGAAGAACAGTGGATCAAACTTGCAAAATCTGCACAACAGTTAAGATATTTGCGGGATAATGTGTGCAAACTGTTACGAGTTCTTGTACCGGAAATAGACCTCGGAGACAGAACGGAAATACTTGACAACACAACTGTGGATGATCTCTTAAAGCAGGTTTTGGAGGCCAATATACAGCCGCCCAGTTCAACAAACTCGTGATCAACGTCTTCATCGACTGCTTTTTAACCTCGTTTCTGCTCCCACTTTTTGTGATGGATCCACCACTCGTGCACTTAATAGGAATGTTTGGTTGATGATTCATGTCAGTGGGATAACTTTGCAATAGTTCTGTCAAGGAATTTGTTTCTCCTCCGTTTTTAAAGCGTAATGATATCATGGACTCGGGGAAAGATACCTGAAAAACCTTGCTATAATAAGAGTGGCTCACACCAGATGCAAATAACAACATTTTAATAATATCGGTGGAGTGATTTTATATTTACTAGTCGTTATTTTCAATGATTTATATATTTGCGCTAGCTTTCAACAGAAAAATATTCTCTGTTGATTTTGTAAATATAAACTCTTCCAAAAAGGTTTTTAAAACAGTGCAGTAACTCGTATACGTAGTTAATTAAAGGCGTCAACACAAACAGTCGTGTGTCATTTCTCATTTTGACAGTTCAAGGGGTTTGGTATACCCTGCGGCGAGCAGAGGCCCTTCGAAACCGGCCAATATTTTGCTAGCGGCTATTGTTATTGTTGCTATATGGACAAGTTGCACCCCTCCCCTCTCTTGCCCGCTCCGCCCAAAAGTTTACCAAGCTTCACCTAACTGGACTTAACTTTCAAATGAAGTAAATCTTTCTAGTGATAAATGTACGAAGACCACACACGTGTTTCGAAAAAGAGATTAAAATGTGTTGTCGCGTGTTTAAACCAATATCTTTTGTTGACGATGTCACCGTGGCCGTTGCTCTCTTTTAGGAATAAATTATTTGTTGCTGGACTAAAATTCGTGCGTTTAGGCGTTCCCTTCATACGAAACCACCTTCCGTGTGAACAGAGCGAAAATATGGAACGGGCCTGTGTGAACGAAATGGTGTCTGGGCAAGTTTTAGCACAACCTCGTTCCCAGGGTCCTCCCCTTCCCGTCCCTACGGAGGAGGTAGGAGAGAGAACCTGGGAACGAGGTTGGTTTTAAAGCCGGTGGAAAAATCGTTCAGTACCGTGTAAAACCTTGTAAAGGTAGCCACTCAAGAACTTCGCACTCACTTTTGTGAAAAAAACTGTAGAGCTACTTTGATTTGAAATTTGGAAGGGACTATGAACATTTTCAAAATAAAATGAAAAGGGCAAAATCTGAATGAAAACCCCTTAAAACATCGTAGAAAGAAAACTTTTTACGTGACTGGCTTGAAAGATTACCATCTCTTACTCACCAAGGATTAGGCATATGTTTGGTGGCATAATTGATGAAGTCCTGTAACGTCTGTTTAGGAAGCGATGTTGAAGCCCTGAAGAGTTTAAAAAGTGCCGTGCTACATTCTATAAAACCACTTTGGTCAGTTTTACAGCAATAGTCACTTCCGCTAGAAAACAACAGAGTGAAGGATTCTTGTAGTTGTAGCAATGTGACGCCATGGTGATAAATGGTCCCTGTCTAAGATGCACCCCTCACGGTGACGTAAACAAATAAAACAAAGAAGTAAACAATATAATCTAGAAAAACAAAAGGGGCGAAACAAAGAAAAAGTTCACAGGTTCTTACACCGAGGTAAACCTAATTGATGTCATGGACACAGGATGCCAGGGGGACCTCATTTTGATCACGGTCTTGGTAATAGTAATTCACAAAAAATTCACATTTTGTTTTGTAAAATAATAGGAAGTAAATAATATCATGCAAGAGAAGTTTCATTTGAGTTGTAACACCACAGGACTTTATTCGCAGAGAGAAAAGTTAGAATGACAAATAATCTCGCCCTGATGTGTACTAGGAGTATTTGGGTTCTTTCCCTAGGTGATCGTGCAGGGCTTTTGACTGTCATGCGCAAAGAACGAAACTTGACCGGAATGAAAAATTTACGAAGTTGCAGGAGAGTGGATCTCGGCACAAACTATAAACAACGGGGTAACCACGCCTTTTTGACATGGGTTTATACTGCGTGTTACGAGTGACCGACATCAATTTCCTCATTTTTTTTTTTTCAAAATCAACACTTCAAGAAAAAGTTCATGAGATTTGATAAAATGATCACAAAGGCGGGAAAATGCTATGATTATCAAATTCTCTCAAATAATTCTTTAGGAAAGTCTACGGAGGTCAGTCTGGACAAATTGTATTGAGGCTTTAAGAGTTGACGGAGTTCAATAATTGTCTTTACCAAGCAACAGGGCCACAGGCCATCAAAGTTTTAACGACCATGCAGTGAGCTGATTCATCGTATCATTGAAGCTTCCAAAAGAGATATCTCAAAACTAGGGAGGAATGTTTCAGTAGAAGTACATTTTTTTAAGGTATGAGATCGCTAGCTGTTGGATAGTGAAAGGAAGCGACCTTCTACCGTCTTAGAAATAGAAAGAGCTCGTAAAGACGTAAAAATGGCACTGAAAGAGGGTATCGATTGAGCGAATTTTACTGTCTGTTCATAGACTAAAAGAATCCGACGAGCACGAGCGAGTGGCGATCATTGAATCCCCGTGGATCAAATTTTCGCTTACCCGCTCGACGATCTCTCAAGTCTGTGAACAGATTAAGCCAACTAACGAAAGAATAGTGTAAGTTTTAGCGGATTTGCTCTTGGCTTAAGGCGATTTCTTCAAAGATTTTTATCAAAAATTTTGCAACACGTTGTAAACGTCTGACAAGGGCCTTTTTTAAAAAATTCATCTTGACTTTTAGCTACTAACGCAACATTTATACCCACAGAACTCAATGACAAACACTGGTTTTTTTTTTTGCATATTTTAATTTATTTTAGTAGTACAAAATAAAATTGTCTTCAGAAAATCCCGTTTAATCAGTACTAATTACAGCTTATTGTTTCAGAGTAACCTTTGTACAATAAAAAATACAATTGAGCGCTAGACGTAAGATTCTTCTGTGGACAGAATTTTTTCGATATCATCATGAGAGGGGACTGTGTACGGTGTGCTCGGTTGTGTCTGGTACGGAGTACGTACTTTAGCTATCGCCTGTGCGGTTTGAGGGCTGATTTTCAGTCCGTTCGCCTGAGTAGTTTCACTGAGCAATTCCTTGATATCACGAATCTGCGTCACGTCCGTTTTCCCTTCAGAAAACGTCGAGTCGTTGCCGATGCTGGATCGTTCATCCAAACTCGACACAGACGATGACGAAGAAGTTGCGCTGCCTCTCCGAAGTCGGAAAGCGCCAGGCGAGTTAGAGTTCGGAACTGCCGAAGTTCCTCGAGTATCTACCGAAGAACCCCAATGCGTTTTTGTCTGAGCTTCGTGTGGGAAGAACTCCGAGTGAGGAAAATGAGTGAGAGAAGAGTTATGAGGAATGGAATTTGAAACATTTGATGAAACAGAACTACTGGCGGAACGAAGCTGGCCAGAGCTTGCACTTGATGAAATAGGTTTCCTAGCATTTTCTGTGGTTTGTTTTTTATAAGATCCTTCGCTGATGTTTCTCTTATGATGCAGGTTCAGTCCAAATGGTGAATGTTCGAGTTTCCGGACACCCGTATTCGCTACAGAACCCGCAGAAGAATCATCCACTTGTTCAAACACATTTTCATGCTGGCTTGACGAGGACAGAGGGGTTCGAGGACCCGAGGAAGTCTCACTTCTTTCAGAATCCAACCGATCGTGAAAAAATCCAGGTCTCCCTGCCACACGATACTGTTGTACCTGCTCTTTAAATTCCACAAATTCCTTACTTTCCCTAGGAGAACCTTGTTCCTTGCTAGAGTCCACATCTTTCGCATCCTTTGTGTCTAACCCTGGGAAAAACGCGGGCTTTGGATTCAGTTCCCTCCTACGCTGCATATGCTCTTGATAAGACGGAGCGGCTGGCTGTCTTCGCCGATCTACAGCTTGAAAGACTTGATCAGGGTTAGGAGACGGAGATCGGGGACCCCCTGGGGGCTGTTTAGATACTGGGGAGCTAGGCGGAATAGGAGAACTTGAGTTACCCTCACGACTATCGGTATTCAAACTTTGTGTTTGAACAGAGTGCTTGACTTCTAAAGCCCGTGACACAGAGCCCGGATAACTTGGTATCAAATTAAGACGTTGATACTGCGTGACATTTTGCGTTACAGGAAACAGTCGTACAGTTTGAGGAGAATGGGCTCGGCGCAGCACCGCAGTTTCTAACTTGCGACCACTGGCTGTAGTCTTTGGAGCTTGTTTGTGTTCTATAAGTTCAGCACTTGTCGTTGTACTACTCAACTGTCGTTTAGAGTTCGGAAATTTCCGATTACCCTTCAGTCGAAGTTTCAAAGAATCCGGCGGTAACCCGAGCGGTTCGGAACTACGTCGTCCGAGCGGCAAATGTCCTTTGATTTGATTAGGTTCATAAAAAGTGGCTCTAAGTTGATTAGAAAATTCGCCATCATGCCTCTTAAGCGGCGGCGATGAACTTGGAGATGGAATCCCTGAATCACACGGAGAGTTCGGAGTGCTAATACTCTTGTTCGGTGGATGCACGGCCAGCGTACTCGAAACATATAAGTTCGAATCACTTAAATGAATTGAAGTCCTTTCTCCTTTGGGACTTAGAGGTTCAGGTGATTCTATCCCATCATCGGTAGAGGATTGACTGAGAGCTGTCCGTGAGTCCTGGGTACTACCCTCAGAATCACTACCCACGTGATTAGCAGCGAAATCGGTTCGGTCACCGAGGGTTGTCCTGACACTGTCTCCCATAATATCAACACAACGCTCAATAATAAACTGTATGACCGGGGGAACTGAGTTTGATTGTTCAGTGGCCGGAATATTGGAACTTTTGGGTGCCCACAGCATGCTGGGAGCCACGCACACAGCGAGGTTATAAGCGTTCATATTGTTTGTTTCCGCATTATCAGCGATGTGATACAACACGCACAAAAACCTTTTTAACAGTTCGTAATTGTAACGGTTGATTCCTTCCAAAATCCTGAAAAACAAAACACAACAGGGGTAGAATTAACGAAATCGGCACGGGCAACAAAAAATTTACATACTTTGTTTATACTGTCAGCACACTTAATAGCTTCAGCTAGAAACTCTCATCTAGCGAGTGAGAAACTGGGGAACTCAAAAAATTAGAAACAAATAATTAAAAAAGAACAAAGCAGTGCTAAGAAGACCGACAGACCAGAGGCAAACAGCTGGCTATTTCAAGCATGGCCAAGGACTTGACTGGGGACTAGCAAGAAACAAATCGGAGTGATCGGAGCGGGACTCGAACTCGGTGCGCGGCCCGGCACGCTGCCCCACCGGCCACGGAGAACTCAGAAGATGATGTTTAGTATTAAGTGGAACTGATGGCTTGCCAAAACCGAAGTCACCACCAACTAAGCTCCTCAAAACTACCCCCCCCCCCCCCCCCCCCCCGAGGTACTAATCGGTACGGGACCACCATTTTACGTGGTCATCACCGCCACGCGAAGGTCAAGCCATTTGCGGGGCAAAGGCAGTACCTTCAGTTCTTAGTTATTTTAAGACCCTGAGTACTGGTCCGGTCCCGGGAATTGAACCCACGGCACGACCTACCGCTCTACACTCAAGCGCTCTACCGACTGAGGTAATCCTGCCGCGGTTAACATGTGATAACAGACATACAAGTGTACAAATTATTTCGTAAAAAAGTGCCTCCTACCCCTTGATTTGTCGCACTCTTTCCTCACGATCTTCGAGGTTTGTGGTAGCGACAAGATCTTCATAATTTTCACTTTCAAAAATACAGTCAGGTAAGCGACGAAGAAATTCCTAAAAAAAGTGACAATACACACCATTAAAAGTAGAGCAACAACAGCTTATTTATAGTTATAGGAACATCTTAATTCAAACAGGTTGAAAAGGAGAAAAACCAGTCCTCTAGTCACTGGCAGAGCGGGAGTGGTTCACACCAAAAGGTATGCGAACACTCAAGCCATTTAAAACTTGATTTCCATTGATTTCTTTATGATTCTAAGCGTCTAACCCGTTATCTTCATCACTTTTTTATGACAGAAGAAACAAGAAAAAAAAAGGACTTTGTTTGGTTTAGGCGATACACTGTAACAGAGAAAAACGCACGGTATGTAATGTATTTCTTATGACAAGTTACCTTAAATACAGAGGCAGCTACAACTTCCGAAACATCTTCAAAGTCACAGACTTTACCTGAAAGCAAACGGCCACTCAATTAACAAGGAAACTGCAGACACTAACATACTGATCACTCAATCACTGATTCTACCGTATTTCCTCTATTTCGATCTCTTGGGCTTCGGTGTTTTAGTGGTTTTGGACTGGGGTTTATTGAGGAGTACCTATACAAGCAAGATTTCTGTAACAAGTTTCGAAGGAAACCTTGCTTTTTAAAGTGCACTTTAAAAGGGGGCGCGGCTCATCCAACGCTAGGAGGTTATTGCTTTTCGGTGGCAAGTTTATATATAACTTCATTCTCTTTTTTTTAAGAAATGCTCAGAGACAAAATGATCACAACGCTACGGGTGCTTATAGGAGAGGCTGTGGTTGAATCCTGCATTTGCTTCAAATCAACAAACCTTCATCTAACTCCAGCTTGATTTCTCTAGCAATCCTGGCATTAGCAGACTTCCGGAAGATTCCGGTAGTATTGGGTCCATACCGGAAGAGGTATAACAACAGTTCCAGGACAGCTTTGGGTACAGGTTCATCCTCGGAACACAACTGACTCAAAGGTATCCCGAAAAGCCTGGGAACGAGTGGAGAACAAACACAATTTTAACTAAGGATTAACAAATGAGAACACAGAGTAAAGATTTCACGCTATTTGTCGACTCTGTTACAAGTGCAAATAAATAATTACAGCAGAGCCGTGTTTTAAAGGCTACCATCAGATATTACTTTCTGGACTCTGTTGCATCAACATGTACATTCTCCTCATGTGCCTTAAACACACCTTTCATAAATGTAGTACATGTAGACTGTTCAAGAGCCTATATTGTATACATGATTATTTGCTTAATACACGTTATCTGTCTAGTAAATTCAGCAATTATGTTACAAGGACGAATTTGTTACTGATCACCGTCAATAAATATGAGAGTTCCTTTAAGAGAATGTTAATAATTAATAATTATTCCTCGAGCCCGAATGGGCTCTGAGTCAATAGCCCATGAGGCCGAAGGCCGAATGGGCTATTGACTCAGAGGCCATGAGGGCGAGAGGAATAATTGTTTTAGTAAAATCCAACTGGTTGGTCAAAAATATCGAGCATAAAAAAATTTTAGCTAGTTAAAGCTAGGCTTTAATCCAATTTTTTGCCGTCAAAAAGCCCGCGCTTTTCGCTACTAGGGGGCTATAACATATAGCCTAGTAGTAGCTCAACCAATCAGAACGCAGCATTGATAATAGACCCCGAGTTGGATTTTACTAAAAACTGATAGTTGACGGGAAGTACGAATAAAGCCGCGCTGGAAAAGTAGCGGGTGGACAGGCTAACCAACTATTCAGCAACTTTATTCATCCATTGTGTTAACATGTCACGACATGTTTGATTTAATAATTTGAGAACTGGGTTAGCCTGTGTACAGATGCTCCCTCCCCTCAAAAAATAAAAGGCAAGTTGGTGTAAAATATAGTCGAAGGAAGTCATGTTTTTTCACAAGTAGGCAATTTTAACCTTGTTACGATACTTCTGTTTACTTACTTTCCTCCTGCATGTCCGTCGATGGAGTTGGATTTTGTTGATCCTGTTGTCTTTTTGTGCATGGCCCAGTTGATGATTGGTGACTTTTTTATCGGATTTTTCCAGCGCTGTTTGCTAGGAGCATTATGTACGTCTGAAAATACATGAGAACAAGAAAAAAATTAAAAAGATTGACAGTTGGTTCATTGATTCCACACTCAATGTTTTCTTGCGGGTTAATTGATAAATTAACTTCAGGTCTTCGTAATCATCGCGAAATGACAGACTTAGACAATTTAACTTGTAGAAAACGAGGAATCGATTCAACTTTCTCTGTGAACAAATGTTAAGCGCCATTGGCCTGAAACTAAAACCAAAAGTATATACTGCAGCAAGAAATTGACCACAAGCTTTCCTTCAAAATTCAACACTAAAAAGAACGTAATAGTCATTATCAATAAACGACGAAAAAAGCAAATATCTAGCAGTATTTCACTTCGTAGTGTTTACATGAATACTTGCTTCCCGCGGTAGTGCGTCATTTACGCGGGGAATTTTCGGCAAATCCGCTCTTCTGATTGGTTGTTCTATCGTCCCCATCAGTCGCTTCTTTTGAACTTGCTGACATAATGCATTTTTCCCGAGCCATAAGAGGCCTTAACTAGGCTTGGATAAATTCTGCTCGTAAAATGGCTTATTCTGCCTGCCGGCACTGCTCGTAAAAATCGCTTATTCTGCTCGAAATTCTGCCGGCATAATTTATCCAAGCCTAGCCTTAACGCGCTGATAAAAGCGGCTAGTTTAACCGCATCTGACCTCTCCGCACTCTTGTTGCCTGTGTGAGTAGCTCCCCCCGTCTCACCTATAATGACTCTGTTGGGAATTTTCCTGTTTCTCTTCAATATAAACTGGCACTGTGTCTCTGGCGACAATGGGTCTATTGAGGGCAACTGCTGATCAAAGTCGAAAGGAAACCCATCTTCATCTGTCAGGGCTGCCTCCCTCATGTGATTCATTTTTATCGCAAAGGGAAACTCATGACCTGCATTGAGAAAAAGCAGTTTGTTGTTAGGTAATCTAATTTTTAAAATGTTTTGCAATCAAATTTTTCTGTTATACATACAAAGTTAAACATGTCAAGTTTTAGATTATGATTCTATAGTGTATTATTATTATTATTATTATTATTATTATTATTATTATTATTATTATTATTATTATTATTATTATTATTATTATTATTATTATTATTATTATTATTATTATTATTTCTGTCATGCGTTTTATACATGAGCCTCCGGCTAGGATACTCGCGGCAACCCTATCTATGACACTAATAAATTGATTGATCGATTGATTGACTGTTTAAAAAAGTATTTGCTATCTTAGTACTTAAGCAGAGATTCCAACCCTGCCGTTTTGGCCGGAAACCTCCCGTT
This sequence comes from Porites lutea, assembly GCF_958299795.1. Lineage (NCBI taxonomy): Eukaryota > Metazoa > Cnidaria > Anthozoa > Scleractinia > Poritidae > Porites > Porites lutea. Next base: position 59,340,306 of record NC_133201.1, on the reverse strand, counting down.
TTCGCGAAATATTCTCCGGGTTTTTGAAACTCTTTCTAGTCAAAGAAATATAATGCATGAGCCTGCTATAATTTTGGGCGCGGTAATGCACTGATGTGATAATGAACAATAGGCCTTTTAGCTTCCACTGTTAAAAACTCCACTCTTTTCTATTGACTGTGATCTCAAAATGCAGGAAATGGCACCTTAGAGGCACATATCTTACAATTTGTCCCGGGAGAGCATGCCCCTGGACCACCCAAGAGGCTCGCGCCTTTGCCGGCGCTCGCGCCGCTCCACAAACCTCTCTTTCTATCAGTTGACAGGGTTAGAATCTCTGCGTTAGCTTGTTTAAAACGATTATAACTCAAGGCATTGAATCAAGGACTTTTGTATTGGGTTTGGGAAGCCAGCCTAAGGTGCTCAAGTATGGTTTGTTAATTCAGTGTTTTATTACTCACCTATGAGTGGATAAGCACCGTCCTCCTTCCCTGAAAGAACCCAAAGCTGGTATTCGGAAACATCTTCAGTCTGAAAAGACAAGATACAGTCGAAAAAACTTTTATCACGCTTGGCATGCTGTTCATGTTCTTTCAGTGGAACGAAGTGTATATACAAACCTTAAATCCTCGGTTGAGCCCCATCTCTCAAATAAGCACCCTCCCCTTTTGAGGGGAAGAGAGTTATTAAGCTCCTCTTCCCTTCCCCCCCCCCCCCCCCCCCCCCATAAGCTTCATTCATTCATTCATTCATCCTCTAGTGCATTTATTGCTCGGTTTCGCTTACAACGAGAGAGGTAGGGTAACTCTAGAGTGAGGGCGATCCTTTCGGATTGCTAGTGTCACTCTGCTGGACGGCTGTTTTGGCTGTGCGGAGGTCGAGGATAACCCTCATGAAAGGCTAATGACTGGCGCGATAAACTCTACAATTAGCAAATAACTAGCTTTAAGTGTACAAGACAAGATAGCCCTACCTTTTAACGTCTCTATAATAAAGGAGGACTAGCTCCCTCCATCTATGCAAACATGGCCTAAGAAAAACTCACCTGTGCGTGAAACTGCGTCAGAGACATCTTAACAACAGTAGAAGCATCGTCCATGTTGGACACAGTAAAAGACTTCGACTGGGAAGATAAAAAAGTTGGGAAAGAAAAATCGAATCAAACTTGTAATCAGGTGGCCCTCACTACGACCTTCTAACGCCTGGTAATGTGTAGACTAATGATCCTAGGAGCAGGGATTACGGGGAGGGTAGTGGCAGGGCAAGATTAAGGATCCTAGCAGTAAGTATTACGGGGAAGGCAAGGGGCAGGCAATTGTCTCCAGTGAAGGAATTCTTTCGTAAGCATCTTTCACGTTTTAGCATGCGACACTTGCAGTGTTTGATTGTACAGGATCAATGTTAGTTATCAACGGCGGAAAGGGTTTTTAAGCGTGGTACTTACATAGCCAGATGAATCCGGTGAGTCCATATCTCTGTTATAAACTTTTAGGTTAACGGATTTAGGGTCTTCTACGTCCTTTTGCTCTTTAATATGTCTAAAAGAGTGCAAGCAACAGTGGTATGCGGTGAATAGACGAGTGTGTTATGCAATGTTTATTCATCAGCCGAACTCGGAAATACAAAGTAGAAGTCTCAATATCACACTTTCATCCCTTACGTAGAAAAAGCATGCACGGAAAAGCGGAACCTGTTGTTAACACGTAGACCACATTTGCTTTGTTTTATGTACTGAATAAGGGTCTATTCTCGGCTTTCTGGCTGGGATGGGATTCGCCTTCCTTACAGTGAATCCCAGGATTTGGTATATTCGAACATCTCTAACATAGCAGTCTTTCCGAATACGGAAGTCTAGGCATAGGTGTAGCCGAATGTGAAGAAAGTGGATGCGGACCGATTTCCATCTTTTCATGTAAACGGTTTAATTATTTATTAAATAGGAAATTGAACTTCCATGTGTTAAAATGCAAACCATTCAAGAGATAAACGCCCCTGAACACTCCCTTGAAGCTCGTGCATTTAACACTTACGTTATCGTTCAGTGTTTCCTTTCTGGATTTGTTCCTGAATTGTCCACGATCAAAATAACAAAACAGTAAAATGCATATTTTGATCGAGGTATGTAAAGAGTGTACTCGAACCAAAATAAATTGCAGTTAATTAGGAGTGAAAGGAAAGAAAATGACCATCCTTAATTCGTTCAATCTAGCACTTACTTTGTTAATGCGCTGTGCCAAGCTTCTTTTTCTTCTGACGAACTGAAAAAAAATTCATTTTTTTAAGCTTTGGCCTTTTACGGGGGCTGAAATACGCTCAGGAGGGACGAAGACCAACTAGACTAAACTAAGAGTAGCGTAAAGCTTGTATTTTGTTTACAAACGTAACTGATGAAACCACAGCAGCCACACGGAAATGTAGCACCGGTTCATCTTTTAAACGAGTGGAAACAACTTTCTAAATACGTAATGTTGAAGATGCTTAGTGATACTGTCGCCTGCTTCTCTGGGTAAAACGAGTGAAAAAATCAAATCGTCATGCTCGCTAAAAGTAAACGGCAAATACAGTCATGTTCCATGGCCGCATATTGAAAAAGAAATTTTTGTGAATGATTGTGTATTGTTAAATTGTTCTCCGTTTGACACAAGACACAACTAGAAAGGCGCAGGAGCGGCAAAAGTTAGATAACCGCATTCCAGATGGAATTTTATAAAAGACGATGTTCTAAGCATGACTGCAGTAGTAACAATTTCATTTCAGAGACTTTTACATCCTAAGAGACCTGAACGACTACAAGGAGGAGATTTTCTCAATACTAAGAAGTGCGCGCGCGTGAACCAGCGTCAATTTGGCGGGGAAACGTGATAGTCGTCGTCATTCTTCTACGAAAATTAGCGAGAATGTCGTGGTGGTAGAAACAAGTTATCAAATGTTAAAAGTTTTATCAAGTCTTGAGGTCGGGAGAGGGCTTAACCTCCTTCACTAAAGATAACAGTGCTAACTTTTCTGGTGAAAAAAGATACAATAAAGCATTCCGGGGTGTCTTTTTTTTTTTTTGACAACACGCGAAAAAACTTTAAATCAAATCTCGTACTTGTAGTCACAGTCGTTCTCGTCCTTGAATCTAAAGGTCTCTTTTATTTTTCTTACTTGAACGTGGCCACGAAGTTCGTGGTAGGCCAGCCGACCACAAATGATCTATCTAATGGTTTGGTAGTTTCACAGACGTCATCAAGACAGCTTGCCAACCAGATCTCGCTGACTCTTACACGGTGTTTAAGCTTGAATGACGACGTAGATCTGAAAAGACAACAGCACTCAACTTCGCGAAGACTGAATTCATTGGAATCAGAAAGTGTAAGTTGGAGAGATTTAAGACTACTTTTTTTAAGGACAACGGTGATAGGTCGACGACTGTCTACCGAAAAAAAAAAAGAATTCCCGATAATACCCTACTGGTGATAAATGAAGGGGATGTTGGATGTTGATAACTATTACAGTTTTCTTGCACAAACGGTTCAACCATGCACCTAGAGATGAAAAGAATGGATGATCAGCCAGCCCAAGGAAGGTTTGCGGGTGAAACATGTCTCAACGGGAATTCCCTGGACTTCAAGCACTCACCTGGACTTCGCGACCAACAAAATATCATCGAATAGAAATAAATGCCTGTCTTGAGAAGACATTCCCTTGAAAGAAGAAAGGAAACAATAGAATGAAGAAAACAAATAAAAATAAACAACACCGCATAATTATGTACGGATGTTTGGAGAGGAAGGCCATATGCAAACTATAATATGGGAGCAGGCCTTCAAAGTCCAATAAACTGAATAATTAAAAAATGAAATATTAATATTTCCTTCGCTTCTTATATAATATTTTATTCCGTGGGGCGGGAGTAAAGTATTCACGAACTGCGGTAAATGAAAGATATTGTATTTCGCTCTTTGAAGCGAAAAAAGACAGAGAACAATAAAGAAAGTCTCGGCCTTTGGAATTCGAAGGCTTCAAACCTCCTACCGTTCTCAGTTAGGAGAAGTACACTGCTGATCAAATGACCACTTACTGATGAGAGTTGAACGGGTCCTTCTCTTACAAATGTCCTGGATGGGACCAGTTCTGGTGACAATGGAGATGTGGTCTCTGAGTGGGTCTTCATGCGCATGCTCCCTGCGTCTATAGTAGAACTGAAAAAAGACATTTCCAGTTAATCTACAAGAAAATAAACTTGGCTCTCGTAAGCGACCATAAGCTTATTGATGGCGGTCGCTTACAAACGTTATTAGCAAAAAGGTTACCATATTTATTTAACGTAATATCAAATAAGTTCTTTTCTTCCGGCATTCGCAGTTAGCAAACCATTAGCGCTTACGTCATGTATTACCCTAAATTCGATCAAGAATTGAAGTTAATACTTTTATCCAAGGATTTACTTACAAGAACTTATAAACGGTAATTCAGTAGAGTGGTGGCAAGGAAAGCGTCAAGTGCAGTCTTCTTACGTTCCCTCTAGTTTTCAAAAAGTCTCGTCGATTAAGGTATGCAATCGGAGAAAAACTCGTTAACGACTTCTTTGTCTGAATTCAGTCAGAGCTTACCTAATATCCAAAACGTTGTATATTGTCTACAATTTGACTTTTGCAAGTGGACACCATTAGAAAACAAAAGTAGGGTAGTTATTTCACAGAACCGAACGGGCAATGAACCATGCAAGGTTTGGTTCTTACCAATAATAGATCTCTTCAGTTTGAAACAACCTCGGCCAAATTAAAGGCAATATGTCTTGAGCAATGACCACAATTTTGTATAACAGGAGGCGTATTAAAACTAAGCTTTTCCAGATGTTAAATTTTGATGTACAATGTCTACGTCTGCTTGTAATTTAGTGTGGGACCAGGCTTCCCAGTTAGGGAAAAAGGCGATTTTTTAAAGCCGTTTCACTCCGTATTTTGCCACTTTTTCTCCACAGCGGAACCAGGTCCCAGGCCACTTGTAATTTGTCACTTGAAATGGTCCTCACGCGACTTCATCTGAAGTACACTTTGATTAGACATACTTAAAATATTAGCCGGTCGTTAACAAGTTATACAAGTTTCATCAAGTACAATTACGATTGAGTGTCAGTTGTTACAAGAGCAAAAAACCGCTATGAGTGAAGGAATACTTAATTCTCGGTTGGTTAAACGAATTTAAACTGCGTCATATTCAAGAGCTCAGTAACTTAGGACAAGAGGAGTTTCCGAAACTTAACTGAATAAATACCAGGTCTTTGGCAAAAATGATGTTAAAAAGTTTTCAACAGGACGAAAAGATCCGTTTAAATATTCTCGATAATGATTTCACAGCCGTGCTTGTCATCAAAGTCTTAACGTCGAGTAGATAGTAGCACGTTCTAGAGATACTGAAACGTGTCCAAAAACATGACGCCTTCGAAAAGAAGTAAGGGTTTTACGAGTTTAGGGTAGCCATTCAAAATGGCAGTGACCTACTGCGCGATAAGTATGTAGTATGCAGTCAAGGAACATTCTGTCTATGACCAAGAGAAGAACTGAGTTGGGTCTGTACGCCAGGCTGACAGCTTCACATTACCGTGATGTTCCGGCTTATTGAGGCCATTCTTCTCAGTAATGATTTACATGCAGTACAGTACAAGATATGTCTAACTTTTCACTTTATCCAGAGGCACTGGGTCCGTAAAGCAAATACTTTTATTTTGAGGCCATTCATATTGAGAAGTAGGTTTGCACAGAAACTGTTATCATGCCGAGAAGGTGGGTTTGACTTTTGGCTTTTTGGTAAAATCGTTAAGTGTATCCTCTAAAACAAAAACTAACTAGCGGTACTCAGTTTTCGGCGGTGCTGTTTATGATGGTGAAGAAAGAAATTCCAGGTTTGTCCAAGTAAACGTGAGTTATAAAGCAGTACTTTTTTGTTATGCTGCACTAAGAAGTTTCTACCTTTTCGTGGAGTGTGTTTTTCCAGCCAAAGCCGCCTTAATTACAGTCGTTGGAGCAGAGCGTCGCCTCGAGGCTGCTTTGTGACGCTGTTGACATAAAAGAAAAAAGTTAAAATAGACGCAGAGGACCTTTAGGCGACGAGATGCCGGTATGCCACTTTTAAAAGACAAAAATCCACAGAGTTCACGGCAATCGACAAGGACGACCACGTCACCACATCACCGACTGTTGACCAGTCACTCATTTCGTTTGGGTGTAGAAATCGTATGGCGGTAATTTGTTCCTCAAACTAGTTTGCAAGCAGGCTCTCTTTTATTTTGTTCGTCTGAGACCTTAGCCTGTCGTGATTAAGGGAGTTTCCTTTCAGGTTAGCTGCAAACGTCACATGATATTCAATCTCGCTATATTGGAATATAGTGTACAGAATGACTCAACCGATAAAAAATCACAAAGGCCTCGCAGGGAAGACCGCTGGTCTAGCCTCATTGCAGCCTCGTAAAATCATTGGTCAGCCCTTCAACTGTCAACAAAGCTGAGGAACTCACATGTAAATTCTGTTTCTCTGACAGGCATAAATTGTCACTAGGAAATCTATCTTGTATGTCGTAGATTTTACACTATGGAGAGATAAAGAAGAGAAGATAATATTAGTCAATGAAATGTGTAGGACGCAAAGGGTAATGTCTACATTTTTGGAGAAACAATACTTTGAATTAACCACCCCAAATAGTCTAGATATCTTGGATTTATCTAAATTCAACAACTGCCTGCTTTTTAGAGCTCAGATCTCAACGAAAAATTATTAAGCGACACTGGGCAAAATAGCGTGCAGTCACCCAAAAGCCGTGAAAACAATAAACAGCCAAATAAGTTGTATGCAAAGGGCGGGTCCGACAGCAAGGAAGCAACATGGAATCCAAAATGTTTTGTAAGGGTAAATTAATAAAGGAGTTTCAATAATGCACGTTTCGCTTGGATTAAACAGTGACTTGAAATACAACAGCGTTTTTTGTAGGATACATAATGACCAGAAACTCGAGTTGTTTGCTTTGGATTTGCTGCTGCTAAAAATCATTCTCGCGTTCGTTTCCTCCGCTTGTCGCTAGATGTATGTCCTCACGCTTTCTTCAACGCGGTCACGCGAGCGAAATAAAGGGAAATCAAGATGTTATCATTATTACTATTCACAGTTTGATCCATTGTGTAAGTTGTTGAGTTACTAAATTGTTTAGAGGTTTACTAAAAACAGTTTTACGTTGCTTGAAAACAACTGGAGTAATGCGACTTGCGAACGCGATTTGTCAAAGTGAGTTTCAATCTACCTTGCTAAGATGAAGCATTTTAAAGCCAAACAAACTCCTTTTCGTTCAAAAACGATGGAAGTCTTGATTCAGTAACTATCGAAACTGATCTCCATTCTCAACAACATTGCACGTGATTAAGAAAAATAATGCCTCTAATGTTTCCATCACATCGTTGGGCATCTTGGAGAAACATCAGCGTACAACTGACCCTTTTAACGTGACGAAACAACGTAAAACAATAGAGGGAAAAAGGGACAACGAAACACGATATAAAACATCGATTCCATAAAATCGTCCGGTACCATTTCTTGTATATCAGTGATAAGTCTTATTTACTCGGGGTCCTTGTTTCATTGCCGTAAAACGTCTAAATGTATGAGCCCTAAATGGCAACAAAGAGGTAACCTGCGATGCACCTTGATACAAAGAAAAGTGTTTGATAAGGTGCTGTTTGTAAACGTGAGAAGGCAGGGAGGTTTTAAATAAGGTCTTATGGTTTGAGAGAAAAGAGTTTCCGTCGTCTATGAGTAAATGAAACCAAATACTAGGTAAGTTATGGAATAGCGACAAGAGGTACTTCAGAAGTACGATACACTTGACGATACGTGACAAGTAATCGATCATACGATGCTTGCTTGCCTACAATTAAATTGCAAACGATCGGGTTATTATAACAAGAAATCAGATACAAACCAGGTAAAGAGAAGTTGAAAAGTTAAGATGCGTGAGTTTATAGTATTTTGCGAGATAAAGTTAAGCACGGCTAAGCTTCTTCATGTGTTTACATGCAATACGAGGAAATCATGCCCGTAACGGATTAGACATTCCTTTATCATATCGCATGCCTTAAAAAACGGATGGGCAATCTCACACAACTGAATTAAAATGATAACAAAACTACTACGACGAGATAAACAAATGTGAAGCTATTCCAATGCGGAAATTCAAAACAGCGCGATATTCCAGGTGCGACCGACAATCAGGCTTGTAACGAGTAAAGAACCGATTATATTTCTCCTGACACGTGTCAAATTAAGAAAACTTGAACTTTTTAAAATTTTTGAAAGTGATCCAGTGTTTTTCAATGACAGGAAGAAGCCGAGAAATAAATAGCCCAATTTCTAGTTTAAATTAAAATATAAAAGAAAGAAAGCAATATCTCATGCACACATTTCTACAACAATCTAATGTTTAAGCAATTAAAAGCTGACCTTATTCCTAGAGATGATATTTTCTGAATTATATTTATTTAGATTTGAGCTCTTTTTTATCGCTTAGGCAAAAAAGCGCTCTTTCTTTTCTATTTTTTTTTTTAAAGGTCCTCAAACGTATCAGAAGTACTACGTTTCAAGAAAAATGATTATAGAGAAATTAGAGAATTGAATCATGAAACACCTTGACGGAGAGCGATGCTCAACACAGACCATTGTCATATCAGTTTAACAACATTTCATCGAACAAGTACCAGTTTAGGAGGAAGCATGTTAAACATTCGTATTTTAACAGCAATACCTGGTCTATATCTGTTCGCGTTTCGATGGCCCGGCGAACAACCACTGGACTTTGCGATGGCACAACACTCAGGGACACCGCGTATGACGGTGTTTGGGCCTTACGCAAAGGAACTTTAGTCGCCATAGTCTTTTTCGTTCGATGTACAACCATGAATAGCTGAATCTCTTATTCTGTGAGCTGGCCCAAATAATCAATGAATCGTCTCCGGTGATTCAAATAGGACTGGGCTGTGTCCGCTTTCAAGGACTGCGGAAAAGATGACAAAAAAGGCCATGCTTTCGTTGTAGATATATTTTCCTCAAGTGACAGATTTGGAATGCAATAGATATCAACTAAATAAATTCGTGATTGGAGATGTAACGTTCCAAGGAAGTTCGTGAAGTTTTGAAGCACCTCCGCGTTCCTCTCCTTTTCAGAGAAACGAGCTACAATTGATCCGGACAGATTATCGCTTTTAAAACCTTTAAATCCTTTTGCCCAGCCATAGTGTTTGCTTGGAGCTCGGAGCCCGCCCGACATTAGAGAGAATGATGCGTACGGCGGTCTGATTTCATCACTATCAACGAATGATAGAAAGTGATTGCATTTCTTGCATTTCAATGCCGTATTGCTTTCATGTGAGGCTGGAATTGAAATGAGCCTCATCCAGAATAAACTATATTTAAACCGAACTTTTTAAAGGATAAGTCTTTGAAAGGAAATAGAAATAAAATTTGAGTTTTAAGTATAGACTTGTATAACATACTTAAGAGTCTTAGGAATTTCACTCGAGACAGGGATAGCCCAAGACTTAAGGTCAAAGGACTAACTCAGAGCGCTTTCGTATCACGCGAAATGATTTTACACAACGGACCGAACAAACAAAAGCCAAAGAGAAACAAACAAATGTCTTTTCAGCGAGAATCAACACCTGTACTAAGTTAGAATCAAACTACAGCTTTCGTTTTTGGAGGAATGAATCGTTAATAACAACGGTATATTCAAGAGGGAACACATTCCAGCTATTGAGCCCTATCTGAAGGACTTAAGGATTCATAGAAATGTAAACATAAGCGAAATTTTGCGGGAAAAATAATTAGCTGAAGCAACAGAAGGATGAAGGAATTCAGGAAAGCTGTTAGTGGAGAAATGGAAAAAATGACAAGCACGACCCAGATTTATCATAGACAATCAAAGAACAGCATTTTGGGAATAATAATAAGTTTTGATAGCAATTATTAATGTGCATGAGTTCAGATTTCAAAATCAAATAATGTGCACTCTTTAGACGGAAGCATTCGCATTGTGCGGGAAAAAACATCGGTGCCCATATATATTCTGGCGCCAGCACGTCTAACTTAGTAGAGGTCTCTACAGAACAAAGCTCTCTTTATTGCAAATTGACTGTAAAAATCGCGCTGATGGGAAAAAGAACTCTTCTGCCGTACGTCTTATGTGGTTCTAACTTTGAGTTTAAAACCTGCAAAATTTGAATAAAATTATGTTTCACAACTACCCATAAGTCTGGAAAACACAGATAAGTTCGCAACATTTCAACTGATATTAGACAAAAATAACTCGTTAATTAATTAACGAATGCACTAAATTTAATAATAAATGTACTCAAATAACTTCTAAAGACAATATTAGGCTAAATGCACGTATAAAAAGGACCAAAAGAAGTCAACACTTTTGCTTGTTGCTTCAGACCACGAGGAACTCACAATGACCTCAAAACAAGGACACAGAAACGGAATCTTGCTTGAAAAGCAAAACAGCAAAAAGAAGCCGGTTGCCATGATAGCCAAGGAAGTTGAGAGAATTAAAGTGGCTCACAGCAATTTCAAGTTATGGTCTTTAACAGGTTACCATGGAAATTGATATTAAAAACCTTGCTTTTTAAAGGGGATAAGGTCCACTGTACATTGCTTTACGCAATTTCAGCACTGAAATATTAGGCTGATTTAGCAACAGAACGGGAACGTCATTTGACGACGGCAAAGCGCGCGAAAAGGACTAAATTCTACTTCCGGTGCCCAGTTTGCTGCTCACCCATTGGTCAAGCCAGTTGTTTGATTTGCGCGCGCCGTCGTCAACTGATGATCCCGTCCTGTTGCTAAATCAGCCTATTAGTAAGTACTACGAACTGTAGAAGAGTTCAAACGATACATAGAAAAACCCGGTAAAAAGTAGCCGGACGAGCATTTAGGTTAATTAGACAATCTGGAGCCCTTTAAGGCCATTTCTCTGAAATGGAACCTGAATTGAGATTTTTGTTAAACTTCCCCTATTGGTTGTTTAATACATGATAAATACAGGGGGTCCCCCATTCTCCATTAGGGGAAACAGCCTCATGTATATACGCAACAAACCCTTACAATATCAGTCATATTATGATATTTTTGAATACATGCTTTAAACATGTTTTCGGCTACCGTTTCTTTCTCAGCTCTGGGAAACGATCTATATTTCTTTTGGTCATTTTGAAAAAAAAAATAGAGAAAGAAGTGATACGTCGTCATACTCGTTTAGGAGAAACTGACGATTTAGCCATCTGGGGAGCTCCGGCTATAAAGCAACAGCCACCAATATCAGTTTCTTCAATTTCCATGAAGGTGAGACTCACCTCTATATTTGTTATGAGGTGATGATATTGTTGGGTCTTCAGATAACTGAGCAGAAAGCGCTACCTTTATAAAGGCATCTGCAAGCGGTTAGATTTCGCCACCCCCCCCCCCCCCCCCCCCCCATATAAATTCTGAAGGACGCTAAAGAACCCGCACACTGTTCAAAAAGAGTAGGGCACGTATGTCCCGGCCGGTTTGCCCAGTGTACCCGGTGTGCCCGGTGTGTGGAGGAAGGAAATATTACGGGCCAGCAGTAATTGATGTCATGCGCTGTTGGGGTTACCCAGCCAAAATTGACGAACCTAAGTAAATAAATAAAAATCATTTCTATTTATTTACTTAGATGCTGAATGAAAACTCTCGCAGATCACGTTAAATGATGGAATTTCCGGCAGATTTGAACTGTAATATATTTGCGGAAATTTTCAAAAGATTGATATCTTCGCTGTTTAGAGACGTCTAGAGTTATTGTTATTTTATTCAGGGTATGCGGCCAATAGATTGCGCCTCTCGATGTACTCTTTGAAAAGACATCAGTATTGAGTTATCATTTTGCAGCGTAAATTTTCTTGCGACTGAAGTAAACCTTAAAACACTAGTTAAGTAAAACAGAAAAATATCAAAAGACGAAGGATTCAAGGATGGTTAGGGAAGGCAGCGGCATGGCATTTACATATATTACAAGCGATAAACTGAAAAAATTAGTAGCTCCTTTCACATCCCTTATTATCTTCTTGGATACTTTTCCTCACATTTATGCCTGAAGAGTTTCTAGTAATTTAGAGTAAATGTTTTCGGCGTTTAACTCTCACGTCCTTAAGCCGACTTCTTTAACCACCTAAAAATCTCAATATCACTTCTCAGCCAAACATAATAATGCGATGATCACCAAGAAAAAAAAGTCTTGATCATTAAGCAAATCCAGCCGGTCAACACAACCGTAAGGAATACGAAGGCTGATCAGTGAAGAAGTTTTTAAGGTCCTAAGTACTCTAGCTTTGGCACCTAGTTTATACCTGAGAGGAAATTACTTCCCGTTGCATCACAAACACATCGAGGTACGAAAGTTTTCAATTTGCAGCCCAAAACTCGGGATCAGTCAGACAGTAACATTTCATGTAACGTCAGTAAACTCTTACCCGGCTCTACTTGCCTTAGATACGAAGGATCGCTTCCTCAGTCTAACTTCCCACGCTCCCATACATTTAATTTTTCGCCGGATCCTTTCAACTGAACAGTAAGATTGTTCAAACATTGTTTTCGAAAGACTGGTAAAACATAAAACAACGAGGCTCTTGCACTAAACCTTGTCCAAGGTGACGCTTTTACATTATTTCCGTTTAAGCTGATTTCGTGCAGGTGAGCTTAGACACAGACGACATATATGGCCACAACGTTAATCCCATCTTACGTACAGGGACAATGCATCCGTTCTCCGCTTTTTCAGTCGTAACATAATTTCCACTTTTATAATGTTCCGACAACATTTTTGTATTTGACGTCCCTGTAGAGAAAAAGAACGCATCGGCACGCGAATATCTCCAATCACGTGCACGGTTTACGGTCTGTTGATTTAAAAAATCTATAAGGAACATTCTAATAAATACTCTTCTGATATTTTGAGGTCAGGCTGAAACAAAAGATAAATCACTTTGCTTATTTCAAAAACAATCTTTTTCACAGTAAAATAAAAATTAAATTATACGACCATTTATGCTTTTTTTTTGAAAACGAACCGTGTAAAAGTACTACCTCGTGTAATACTAATTTCTTTAGCACTGATTTTAACGATTTTCCTTCCCATCATAAATTATGAGTAGACATTTCCAAATTTGTATAAAAGTCGAAAGATCCAAACAGCAACTGACGTCATCGTTTATGACGTCATCTGTTTTTCATTGCTCGCATCACTATCATTTTCTGCTAATCAGAGTGATGTAATGTTTTCTCAACATGGTTCTTGTTAAAGGAACCATGTCAAGCTATTTGATGTCTTTTCACATAGCTAAAATGTGTCTTCGCATCGATTAAATTCCAAAAATAATGGTCCAGTTTTGCTATTTAAGACCATATTTAGGAATTGAAAAAGTCGGGCCACCTGTTTTAAAGTTTTAATGCTATGCCCGCAAAAGCCATTCAAGGAGGTATTATAGTTAGTGCTCCCTGATGAAATTTGTTTGATACCTTCTTTATAACGCTACAGGAGTATTTCGTGTGCGAGTAAAGACACTCAGTAATGACTTCACCACTTTGAAACTGACCCAAAACGGCACTGAATAATGTCCTCGTGACATAACCCCTTCCAACAAATACTGTCGTTACTAAGCAGTGCTTTAATTTACATTTGTGTTTTCTATTATGAGCTATTGTGCCCACCAAGTATCTTTCCTTAGAAGTCTGTGGATGAAATATTCTACTATGAAGGATTTTGAGCAAAACTGCCTTGTATTCCGGCTTAATGCTACCTGGTGAAACTTGGTTGATATCTTCTTTATAACTCTACCGGAGCATTTTGTGTTTGGGTAAATTACTTCAGGACAGATTAAACCTAAAACAGCAACATCCTGGTGACATAGGCCCTTTACGTAACCATATATTCATTAAACAAACAACAAAGAAAACCCTCGATACTGATCCATTATTTCACGTGTGTCATCACCCGGCTTGGTGACCATTGCACGTTACAGCCTGAAAACAGCTGAGATTTTCACCCTTGACAACAGCAACCAATCAAAAGGAGCAAAGTACTGTATTTTTTTTAACTTAAGCTAAACGCCTCACTCTTTGGGTTCCAAGGGGTGTAAAATGATCTAAAAATACCATTTTCAACTTAGGTTCCATCCACACGTATCTGGATATATTGGAAAACGGGGATTTTTATCTACCTTTCAGCCTTCCGTCTACACGTAGACGGCGGGCAACAAAAACGCAGGTTTTCGGAAACGGTCCCCAGAGCGGAGTTTTTTAAAATCCGCGCCGGCTTATCGTTTCGTGTGGACGGACGAAAACGAAGCTTTTTGAATACGATGATTTCATACGTCATACTGCCCATGTCCTGCATGCTATCGTATTTCCATTGTTATCGTTTTAGCTTTTTCGTGTGAACGGGCGAAAGCGATTCGAATACGCTACTTTTTCAAAAAGGGGAAAAAACAACTCCTTTTTTTAAAAAAATATCAGGATAAGAGTGGATAAGGCCTTAGTAGCCATTGAATAAACTCCTTGACTGACTCAAGCGTACAATGAAAAAGAAAGATCTTGAAAAGTACCTATTAAAGGTAATTCCCTTGCACTGCACATACCTAATGAACATAACATTACGACATCAAAGGTCGCAGTGATTTTCACCGCACGCCTAAAGACCGGTTACAAAGGCCACATTCAATTTGTAGCCAGTCCAAAAGTCTTAAATCGCAATAAAAATAACTCTTTCCGGCTAAAAAGAAGGTGGTCTTGAAAATTGCCCCAGTCTTTTCACGTAAATAATCATTTGACGCCGAAAAATGTCCCTTTGTTATCTTTTTCCAATAAAACGATACTCGTAATGGGTACACGAAAAATTTATTTGAAGGAGAAAATGACGAGAAGTCACTTTTTTTCAAGTTGTTGCTTTCACAAAATGACAACGTTGTTGCTAAATATTAGCGTAAGGGAAACAAAAGGAATATATATACCGTAAGGTGAAACGTCAAGGCATTTAACCAGAAATAAAGTTAGAAACATTAAATCAGAAATGCATAACTTACAAAGACGCCTTCTAAGAAAACATTTTCGTACAGATCAAGTTCCAGACGATTGTTGTATTGTGATCAGCTCAGTGATACGCAAGTACAAAAAATCACTTTTAATGATGATGAAAACAAAGTTAGGTAAAGAACGTAATTTCATTGAACTTTCAACGTGAGATTGTAAGTTACGAGTCGAATTTTAGAGAACAAAACGAGCCCTCAGTAGCATGTGTGTCATCTCTCCATCTGGGGGGCCGTATCATGAGAACTCACGCGCGAGCTTTTACAATGATCAGAAAAGATGTGTTAAAAAGAAAGCACATTCTGAACGACTGTACTAAACTGAATAAGCCATGACTTAACGATGACGTACGAAACGTTTGCTTTTGTGCCCTCTTTAACAAGGGCAATTTAGGTTATACACAGACCAGATCAAAACCAGTCAATTCACCGCCAACGCAGTTCCACAACAAGCCTGTCCGTTTCTACCTTTAAACTTGTTTTGGGTAAATCAAATTAAAGTTAAGAGGTATTCACTTACCAGAAAAGTCACCACCATTTTAGTTTGTGAACTTTTTTGAAACACAAAGAAACGGAACTTGAAGTACTTTGCAACAAGCGGCAAAAAGTTCCTTTATGCAACCATCAGACGAAATAGAACTCGAACTGAACTTTAGAGTAACAGACACCTCATATGACCTTCACTACCTTCTGAATTTAAAGTTTTTCTCCCTCTTGAACAAATTCCTAACCTTTCCTCAATAGGTTCATCACTCAATTATCAGTTACTAAACACGGGATTTCGCGGCTTAAACGATGCTCAATTAGTTTTCAAAAAGAAAAAAGACACCAGAACATTGGACACGGGTGGGGGGCTAACGTAAAGAAAATTGGATAAACGTTGCAAATGTTGAACAAGTAAAACCTCAATCAACGTTTGAAAAGGACTGACTATCCTTTATTAACAAGTTTGCGACATGTTCGACCAAACAGCAGTGTTTTAAGCGGCCTTTCTAGTAACCGCTGCCTCTTTATCAAACGACGACTTGCAAAGACTGAGCAACAAATGTATAACCGCTTGTCTGATTAAATGTTCAGTTTTTACTTGCAACATAAAATGTAAAACAACAACGTTCACGAAATATTATATAAGAAATGTGGAAAGTTCCACAGCTTTTTAGCTTAGTAAAAGTCTCAGTCTCGTAAAGGTTTCTCGATTTCCTGGTATCGTAAAATCGTTCTTGTTTCCTTAACTATCAGACATGTTAACTCCGCGGCGATAAAACATGAAAAACCATTTTCATGAAAACGTCCGGCTATAGTGATGTCTATGATTATGTCAATGCTGTATCCCCCTATATCCCATAGGTAATTTGAACACCTCGTTACAAATTCCTCAGATTTAACGACATAAATGACTCAAACATTTCAACAGTTACTTAAGATGTCTTCACTCGACACCTCGAGGCCTAAGGATTGCGGGGAAGTTTAAAAGTACTTAAAGTGAAGATACACTACTAACAATTCCATGATCAACACATACGGGGTCAACATCTAATGAACATGTCAAACTTCATACAAAATACGTCACATTTCACCGGATTTAAAGATTACAAACATTCCTTTTCAACAAATTCTCACAGCGTACGAAAGACGCTCTTTTCTTTTAAAAACTGCTCCAAAACGTAGTTACTTTGTAAAAACTAGAAGACAGAAGAAGACAAACAAACTAAGCAAAAAAAATTATTCCCGTACAATGTCTGTTGCGTTTGTTGAATAAGTACGCATGCGTTACTTAAATTTCCCTCGGAAGTGTTTGAATAATTATGCGTCACCAATCAAAATGATTATGCGAAGGAATAAATATATCTGTCACTTTAAAGTTTATCGAACCGTAATCCGCCAGCGTAAATACATTTTTTGGGATCAACCCAAGTTGGCAGAAAGAAGAATTAAAAAAAAAAAAAACCTCAGAGTTTCTAAAACAAACTGTAGTTTACAGCAACAAATGAAACAAAAGTGGTAGCCATAACCGCAAAAAAAAAAAAAGACAAATCCCTGCTGAGTATTACCTAACCTCTAAACGATTTCACCGACCTTGCATTTCACATTTTCTCACCTTTAAAGTTCTTCTACATTGCGTATCTGTTAATTTTGGCCACATTATTTTTTCCTTGACAAAAATGTGTTCAGTTTTCTAATCTTCACATTCCTTGACTTTTCCCAGACCTTGAAAAAAAAATTGATTTTGCCTGACTTTTCCCTGACCTCGGGGTGCGGCACTGTGGACGTCAGAGCGAAGCGAGGCAGTATCACCTACCCGTAGTGGTAGTAGTAGTAGTAGCAGTAGTAGTAAAACTATTAGTTATTAAAGTGTCAACTGTTCTTGCGTATAAACACATAATAAATAAAATAAAACAGCACAAGTGATTAATTCAGTTATTGCATAACCGACAGTCTATACACTCATCCCCATCTAAGATTAAATATGTTAAATCTCTTTATACAACAATTAAACGCCTAAGAAAAAGGACTAAAATAGTACAAGTGATGAATTCAATTATTGCATAACTGACAGTTTATACATCCCCCATCTGAAATTAAATTTGTTAAATCTCTTCTCTTTATACAACGTTTAAAAGCACTCAAGCTGTTCTTGTCACATCAAATTCGTGTTAAATTTTTATACAGTTTACTTACGTATTTATTGTGCGCTATTGTATCTTCCATGAGTTTAAAAGTAACCTGGATAGAAACCTAACACAGACGTCGATATTCCAAGATCCCTATACCTTATCCGTAACCAATAATCGTTACTTATGGTAACTATCCCAGTAGCTACTTCAAAGATAACCTGGCCCCCATGGGCCCAATAACTAGTACCTGAATCCTTCCAAAGGTCAGTGCATGTGCCTTAACTCTTAGGTTTAACTTTGGCCTTCTTTAAGACACATTGAAAAAAGGCAAGTTTAAAAACTTCACAACCTCGAGAAAAATATTTAATACTGACATATGGCAGACATAAACAACCGGTTAGAATATTAAATATCAAGTTACCACGCACAAAATAGAGCGGAATGTTGAAGTAAAAAAAAAAGCTTACGTACGATTTTTTCAGCGGAAAGAGGATTACAGCTTAAGAAGGTCGAATGAATACGCAAATTAAATTAACACTTTTGCTTGATGTCAAAACACGTAAACTAAAATAAATTGTCAGAAAGTAAGAGAGAGAAAAGGGCTTCGAATTGATGAATTACTGTTGGAAAATATTACTGAAGTTGTTGTATCGGCAGAGAAATTACGTGTATCATCTAGGCTACATAAGTAAATAACATAAACAACAAAGTCTCTGAGCAGAGCTCAAGAATTTCGAGTAACTACCCATCTATCATGCTACGTTTTAAGTCTAGTGAGTTGAAGTAAACCAGGAAACCACAAGAGAATGATAAAATACACGAACAAAATCTAAAAACAGTAGCAGCAAGGTCAAGGTAAAACGACTCGAGTAATGTCAGGTAATTACATTTGGTTAACCAAAGTGTCGGACACTGACTTAACTAGATGGATCAGGCTTGTATTAATCTCGAAACCCAGATTATCAAAATTCAGAATGAAACTGCAGAACCTTTCTCCCCTCTTATTCATTTGCATACATGGCATGCGTTGAACGCGTTGCATTTAAGTTCGACTTTGTCCATATATTGATCGCAAAAAAATTTTTGAGCTCGTCCCGTCATTCAAAAGGCCACTTCCCGGTATAAAAAACCCTCACTTTCAAAATGAGGCGAAGAGTACAACCTTTCTTAAGAAAATGAGTTTTATTTGCATGAAAATGAAAAATCATTTCCATATCATAGGCTGAGTACTTAACCTCGTTTTGATACAGAGGCCCGGGGGAACTCGGAAATGGCCTATTCAAGTAGCGGTAAGCACTCATTAGAGCCATTTATACGAGGAAAAATAAGACGCGTCTTAAATAAGACGCGAACTGTACCATTTATACGAGTATGTCTTATCTAATAAGACGCGTCTTAGCTAAGCCGCGTCTTATTTTAGACGAAATGTGCCGTTTATACAGAAAGTTCAAGACGCGTCTTATTTTTCCTCGTATAAATGGCCCTATTGAACACAGCGTAAAGCGCGGGAAAAACCCAAGGCGTTGATTGGCTGACTGGTTTAACACTGTCTCTAAATGGCTGAAAGTAATGTCCACGTGACCTCTGAACGAATTGTGCACATCAGTAGACGCAAAACCAAAGCAATTAAGAAAGAAATGGGATAATGACTGTTCATACTATTGATGCTAATCGATTAAACTTTGCTCTAAGATAATTCTAACGGCTTTGAGGTCACTTCTGCGAACGGTAACTTTCCATTAAGTATTGAAGACCATTATAAAAAAAGCAATCGAGAAAAATAAATGACAATTGTGCAAACCTCGTTTTCAGCCTCCACAACGTCTTCTTGTCTTTCTTTCACAATCTACATAAACAACAAAGAATTATTGGTATAAACGTACGTGATAAAACAAGTTCACTAGCTTTATTGTATGATGACGTCATTTTACTCGAACTACTCCTTTAGTTTGTTGTTTTTGTTTCCTAAACCTCAGCTAGATAATTGACAAATTTAAACAAGAAAGCAAACACGAAATGAATTCTAGTAGTTGAAGTCGTCTTCGTCATGGTGAAAATGGCCTGTCATATTTAGTTCAAGTGCATAAAATTGAGTTAGTTGTTCTTTCTCTTGCTCCATGGTGTTTTAACCCGGCATTATTCGCCATTTACAAATCGGACAGTTCTACTCGCGGCCGCCTTCAGAAAACCCCCTTTTAACTCCCATACAAATTCTTCATTTCTACATTCCCGTAAGCGGCCGCGGACACTTTCAGGATTTAAGAGTTAAATTTTGGCTTTGATTCAAGCTCCCATAAGCGAGACAATAACTGAAATCCCAGTCTCCACTGCTTCTTGTATTTTAACAAACCAACTTCAAATCATTGTTCTTCACCATGAATTTACATCAGTTTTAGTGTTGGCTTTTTCACATACACGTCCGCCCGGTTACACTTCAAAAGAGTAAGACCACTTGGATTCTATGCCAGTGACTAAATTACAACATTGTCAGGACAACGGTATAGCCAAACACTAACAAACAGTTTCTTGCATGTCCAATGTTTTCGAAATGTTTACTTGCGGTTGGATAAGCTCCCGTAAGCGGCCATCTAACCCTTATAACTCTGGTGGCCGCAGAATACGAGATCCATTCTCGTAAGCGGCCAGTTCCAGGTACGGACACATTTTTCGTGTTCCGCTAGGGTGTCGGCTTACGAGAGCTTTCCTCAAAAATCAATTGATTTTATTGTGTATGGAAAAATAAAGGGTAAAATCCCACCTGCTTGAATTTCGCGACCATTTTACTCAGTTCATTGTAATCTCGATGAGTCTCGGATGTTCTTTCCAGTAAATTAGACAGAATACGTTCACATTCGACCACATGTTGAACCTAAAATATAGAGCAATTTATTATTAAATCAGCCAACATCTCTTTCTCTTATGGTAATTATTCTATAGGTCTTGTTGAACAACTCTGCCGTCTTTTGTGGGGAAAAGCTGGTACAGTAGTTCTAGAAGGAATCAAGGGGATATTTCTCATTGACAATTACTAGGAAGAAAGAAAATACAGTTCGATTTTTTCCTGTTTTCTCTATTCTACCTGAATAAGAGGACGATTTGCTTACAATTGAGCACCATTCGTCTTGAAAAATACTACAGTAGAGCCCTGATAACTCGAACTCGGATAACTAGAACTCCCCGCTAACTCGAACAAAATTTCGCTTCCCTTGATCGGTCTTGATCTAATTTACCACGATAACTCGAAATCCTTCAAGTTGTTGACCCTCGGCGGTTCTTTTTAGTTTCTCATCGGCGGACAAGCTTTGATGTCGTTTTCAAAGTGGCTTTGCTTTAAGTGGATCCCATTAATCTGGAAACCTACCCCAAACACCTACGCAAAATGTGACTGCAAGTAAGAGACCAATTTCGATCTCTGAGTAAAACTCTCATTTAGCTCCGAGGTTTTGGTAATGACACAAAAAGTTTGAATAAATGCAACCTTTTTTTCTTTTATTCCCCTCAAGCTTCAGAACCAACTATGAACAACGTCACACCAACATTGGTCTATTGATAGTGCCAATGAGATCGCTAATACAACAGGCTTTTTAAAAGCCTATACAAGAATACTGCTAACTAAGGAGGCGGTCTTCACATCAGATCCGCGGCTACACAGGGTTTGGGACAACCAAACACATTATACATACGAATTTTAACACCAACACACCAGGTCTGACAGTTTTGGGCTTTTTGCAAAAAGCATGAAATCATCCAACAAACGGCAGCTGTTAAATCTGTTGGATGTATTACATGATTGACGTTTTCAATCGCCCATCTAGCTCTTCAACAACAACTACACTTCCCGCAATGTGAACGAAAATGTGAACAAAAGTAACAAACAACTTGGAAATGAACCGGCGATAAAAATTTTAGCTGAACCACAAAAACAAAGCCCTTAAATGCAAGGCTGAACAACTTATGACCTTCCGTTAGCGCAGCCAAGTCAGTGCAAACTATGTATAAATACGAGACCACAATGGCAAAATGTATTCGACAAACAATCGAAAATTACCTCAGTGGCACTCTAAAAGATAACAACAGTGAGGTGTAAATATGGCCAACCTTCAATCAGGATGACATGCATGTAAGCGGCATTAAGCGACTTACTTAGAGGTAGTTATGGCAGCATTGTTTTCATAACAAACAAACAAAGCGGAACATTTTTTGCACTCCACAAACTTGGTGACAAACACCGACTGTGAAAGCAATGCACGATTAAGTACGAATCGCTTCTAAATAAATTTCAATATTCCTGGTATTTCCTGGACCGGAAACGTCGGCCTCTAATGAAGGTAATTTAAAATGGCATAAGTTATCAAATATACCAAATAGATTTTAACACTTTTCTTCGTCAAAAAAGCTAACAAAGTGGAGGTCAATACACTTTAAAAAATCACGTAATAGTGTTGTCATTCCTTTAGTTGTCTCATAGGAACCAGATAAGCATATTTCACTTGCTTCGCCGTTTGAATCAGTGGCAATAAACAATTCCTGCTCGTAAAAAACGCATGGTTTTAAGGTCAGAAACAAGGTGTTTTAACTGCTTGAGAATCAAAACCTTAGTACACAAAAAATAGGCAACTTTTCACAAATGGCTCGTGATGATCATAATATTAACCAATTATGCGTCTTACCCGAAACATCGAACTCCTTCTGCGACCGGTCCTAAACGAACTTTTCCATCTCTTTGCGGCTCGAAAGCTTTTCCTTATTCTGCTACGAAACTTACTGAAGCGCCTTCTCCGTAGAGGAGACATCCAAGTTGCGAGAAACGAGGAATACTGACGAATGTTTACTGTATATTTCAGCGTTCAGCGATTAGGACAGTGCGGTGAGAGCGTGTGACAAGTCTGATATCTAATATCAAATAACTTCTTCTGATAAGAGCTCATGTGACAGATTTTCATACATTGAGTACGAAAACATAGAAAACAAACAAACGCAAATGCCAGCGCATGTTGAGTAAACTAGACGTCAGAAAGTGACGGAAGTTTCGTTTAAAAAAAGAAAAGAAAGTATCATTTTTGTCGAGAGATAAAGCCCAGATTACTGGTTTATAGCTGCGCTGTTGAGATCCTAAATTACAAACCATGCTTAATACAGCCAATACCTGACGAAAGCCATGCTACTTGACCAAACAAAATTCAATTCTCCGTAGTTAAAAATCATATGCGTTTCTTCTTTTTTTTTTCAATAAAACCTGGCAAATACTTTCCACTTGAATATGAATTTCCTACTTCTTGTGACCTCTACTGAATATGTACAAATAACCAAGGCAAAACTGAAAAAATGCTCTCAAAATTCAGGGTATTTTTAGCAAGATATTGCGGGATCCAATTGAGAAAAGGAGAAGAAAAACCTTTTACTCAGTGTAAAAACTTACTCGCATACACATATATGAGTCTTCGATAAAAAAAAAATTCAAAGGTAGGAAAATATATCCGAAATATAAACAGTCTAGAAGGGCAATAAACATGCTACATGTATATGTTTAAAAATATCTCCTTCACCTGCTCAGTGATTATATATGCTCTATCCCAAACAAAATTTCCTGTTATTTGTAATGACAGCCTCCTTCGACGACGTCTAAGCCATGAAAAGCGAAGCATTCCAGTAAGAGTCATCCAGTAACTTGATTTTTTTCGGTGATAACTTCGCGTTAACATGATATATTGACGACTATTGCCGCTGTTCCATGGGAGGTATAAGTGCCACCCACACACACAACGATCTCTTATGCCCTCAAAACACTGAGAGAAATCAAAGTGGGAGAGCCGAACTTTCTTCCTTGTTGCCACACGACTCGCCCAATAAATGTCACAAAAGACACTTTTTCTGAATTTAAAATATCTTAAACGAAGATAAAACTAAATGTGCTCAACTTTAAAATGAAAGGAAAAATTATCTGACGGACAGATGAGTTTCAGTGTCCAGTGTGAAAAGACAAAATTTAAAGAACCGAATGCACTAGGCTATTAAATTTTGTTCGATAGAAGGTGAAACATTCTGTAAGTTTCCTGAACACTCCAGACCATACAGACGTGAAAGAATCTCTTCCGGCCAGTTCTGTAATGTAATCTGTTAATTGTCCCCTCTTGGTGAATATTATTTTCCACCTACATTTGTTTACGGTCATGATTCCGAAACAAAAGGGGAGACAAGCGCGCGATGATTAGCTTATAAACAGTCCAACCTAAAAATAGATATTTAAAAAAATGCGTGTCTAGTCAGGGATTCACAAAAGAAAAACCTCATGTTTAAATTTCTGCTACGGTTTAAATTTCCACCACTTAAAAGCTCGTCACTGTTTTCAGTTAGAATCAAATCCCTAACTAGCAGTAAGAAGGTTTTTGCAATAGCGTATGCATATGGAAATTGCGCTACATATGGAAATTGCGCTACCTAAGTATTATTATTATTATTATTATTATTATTATCATTATCATTGTTATTATTATTATTATTATTATTATTATTATTATTATTATTATTATTATTATTATTATTATTATGTCGCAGTATGAAACTTTGGAATGCTGTCCACATTATGAGTAGTATAGGGCGCATAGCGTAACCTACACCACTTGAGAAGCTATACTTAGAAGTAAAAAAAGGTCGATACGAAACCTAATACGATCCTAAAATACATAATGATATGAATCTCTCTACTTAAAAAGCCAATTTAGAATATTATTAAATTCCGATACTCTGTAAACCCTACGGTAAGACATGATGATATGATTATCTCTAATAGAGGCTTATTTAGAAAATTATTCAGTTTTTACACTCTCACTATCTCTTATATACCTAAACGAGGCCATCATAATGTTATTATCTCTACTAAAAGCTTATTTATAATAATGTCAAACTCTAATGTTCTAAAAAAACCTAAGTAAAAACATCAGCAAGCTTGTGTTTCTAGATTTCTAGAGAAAAAAAAAAACCTAAAAACTGGAGTCCTTAGCGCCCTAACTAAGAAGTGTGATATAAATCTCTCTACTTAAAAAGCCAATTTAGAATATTATTAAATTCTGATACTCTGTAAAACCTTCGCTATCTCTACTAAAAACTTATTTATAATAATATCAAACTCTAATGTTCTAAAAAAAAACTAAGTAAAAACGTCAGCAAGCTTGTGTTTCTAGATTCCTAGAGAAAAAACAAAAACCTAAAACTGAAGTCCATAGCGCCCTAACTAAGTATTTATCTTAAATGTTCCGGTAATGATTAAAGTGTTTGAGATGACCGACTTCTGCATCCGCTCAAGTACGCTCCGTGCTTTCGCTCCAAGTAGCTTCCTCACCGACTTCTCTAGGTGTTTAGAGTAACCACACAGTACGTCAATTATTACGTTGTACTGTTCAACCCTGTAACCATTGTATTTCTGCTTCAGCTCCCACATCATGGGCCCATACTTGAGTGCCTTTTCCTCATCTTTCTTAGCTCTACTCTCAATTCATGGCCAGCTCATTTCAATTGTGCAGACTTCTTTCCTCTCGTGGCTGACAAGTCGCGCGTCGATCCGATTTGCTCTAACTTCGTTGTGCTCTGCATAGATGGGAATATCCCAAAACGCCTCATCCGTGGTGTTCTGGTAGGCTGGTTTTGGCATCACCGGTGAGTACCATGGTGGAACCTCTTCTATTAGCCCATGCTCTCGCAGGAGAAAAAAACAGAATCTTCAAAGCTGCATTATGCCTGTATAGGTACTTGGTTTGTGCCAGGGAGGAACATCCAGCCAGTACATGTGCAACGCTCTCAGCCACCTTCCCACATAACCTGCATAGAACTTCGCCGTCGGTGGAGGTTTGCGTCTTCTCCTTTGTGTAGAGTTTCGTAGGTAACAGCTGCTCATACAATTCATACATGCCCGCGATGGTATATGTAGGGCATGTAGCCCAACCTCTTAACCATGCAAAGCAGCTGGTTATGCTTAGGCTCTCATCTTCCCATCTGATACGCAATAACTTTCCTTGCCACTTTTTGTCTTTAGCGATCTCCAAGAACTGCATCTCTTGAGATTGCTTCAACAGATTCCCAGCTCTTGCTGCAGTTACCACCTTTCCTTCTGTTGTAACACACACGGGATTTAGGGTATCAAGCTCAAGTGTGATGTTGAGTTCTTCTTCTTCTTCTTCTTCTTCTTCTTCTTCTTCTTCTTCTTCTTCTTCTTCTTCTTCTTCTTCTTCTTCTTCTTCTTCTTCTTCTTCTTCTTCTTCTTCTTCTTCTTCTTCTTCTTCTTCTTCTTCTTCTTCTTCTTCTTCTTCTTCTTCTTCTTCTTCTTCTTCTTCTTCTTCTTCTTCTTCTTCTTCTTCTTCTTCTTCTTCTTCTTCTTCTTCTTCTTCTTCTTCTTCTTCTTCTTCTTCTTCTTCTTCTT